>NC_083318.1:742500-851713 GCF_963455315.2 Globicephala melas
GCCGCATGGCTGCCACGTGCCTGCCAGTTTATCTTCGTCTCACCTCGCGGTCAGCTCACGGTTGTCTCACTATTTCTCGCGCACAGAAATAAACTCAGTGCTGGCCCTTCCACCGCGGTCTCCACATCTCTCTTGGTTGGTTGAGTCAGTTTTCTGTGAGTCCTTCAGGAAGCGTCTATCTGATGCTTGAGAAGGTGTCATTTCTGGTTACCTTTCTTCCCTGAAGAAATTTGAGGCCATTCCCGTGGTCTCTAACTCGGAGTGGTTTTGCTGACGCTGTTTTTCTCCTTAGATGTGGCTTGATTGTTTTCTTGTTTGGCTTGGGTGTCCTGGACCGTATGTTTCAAGATTCAGTGTTGATTGATCTCTCTCCATGTTTTTCCTAGGGACACTGTGTCCTTCCAAATCTTTCCTTCTTCCGTAATGTTTTCTTTAATTTTTAAAGTTTCCTGGGATTTTGGTGTCATGGTTGGTTTGGTTCATGCTCAGGTGTGCTGTCAGGCAAGTGCGGGTGTCCTTGCCTGTCTTGTGGGGTTCAGCTTCTCAGACCTGTCCCAGCAGCCCCGGCTCCATGGCCCCGGCTCCGCGGTGGGGCCGTCCTCTTTCGCTGCATCCGACGTGCCCTTGTTTGAATCAACAGGTCGGGCAGCTCACGTGCAGCTTGTGTTTTTCGCTCTCACGTCCTCCCTGAGATCCGTCAGCTCGTTAGTCATTCCCTTTCGTTGTCTTTCTTTCTTGAGCTTTTGTATTTCTGTTTTGAACGATTGACTCCTGTCTTGAAGCCCCTTTTATCTGCAAATCCATTGCTTTTTATAGAGAACCGTTTGGTCAGATTTTTGTCTCTTCTTTGGCAAAATGTTCCTGGTGTTGTTTTGCTTCTGTTTGTTCTTGGTCTGTCTGTCTGTCTGTCTCTGTCTCTCCCGCCCCCTCTGTCTCTGGCTCAGGCTGGCAGCCTTTCAGGGTACATTCTGTCCTGGACCCCTCATCCCTTCCTGTCACTGCCACTTGTCTTTGAATGAGGGAACCCTGCAGAGTCCGTTACCCGTGGAGCCTCCAAGAGTCTCCTCCTGCTGTGATTCCAGGTCTAGGAAGCAGGGGAACCCACTCAACCTGCAGTGAAGCTCAGTGTGAGGCAGGCCATGTGTGCGTGTGCGTGCATGTGCGTGCATGTGTGTGTGTGAATGTGTGTACATGTGTGTGCATGTGCGCGTGTACGTGTGCTGTGTGCGTGCGTGTGCATGTGTGAGTGCATGTGTGCGGGCATGTGTGCGAGCGCATGTGTGCACGTGTGCGTGTGTGCGTGTGTGTGCGTGTGCATGTGCGCACATGTGTGACTCCCAGTGGCTCAGGAGCCATGGAGAAGACACTGCTTACCTCCTGTTTTGCCCCCACCAGAGCCCACTGTCACCGCGGGGCCCCGTCCGGTCTAAGCAGAGGAAGCTGGCCCCACTTGGTGCTGCCCGGGAGCTTGTCCCACGTAGATGAGCAGTTGGGCGCCGATCCTCACATGCTGGGGAGCTGTTCGCAAGGCCCCCCGGGCCCCCTGGCCCCCAGCCCGTGGCCTGTGCCAGGGCAGGTTGACATAGGTGACAGGGCACAGGGCATAGGTGACAATGCTGGGCTTGGGTCTCCAAAAGGACTTAGCACTCTGTGTGCCCTTGTGTCCCTCTGTCTGTCCTCGCCATCCCCTGCTGGGTGTAGCTGCTGCCCTGGCCCTGCACTGTGCGACCCCCGCCCGTCCCCGGAGGCCCATCTCTCCTGTCCCCTCTGCTCTCCTCTGAAGGGGTTAACTCTGCATGGTCTCCAGGCTCGGCGCTCTGCAGGGTGGCCCTGGGCTGTTCTCTGCCCCGTATCCCCGCAGGACCCCATCCAGCCTCTGCTGCACCGCTGACCCTGTTCCTGGCACGGCCCTGCCGTCGGGGCTCCCTGAGAGCGACACACAGGGCGGTCCGCCGGGTGGCCCAGCAGAAGGGGCTTTGGAGAAAAGAGGGGGGCCAGGGTCACGACCTTCCCTCTCCCACCCCTGCGTGTTGTGACGTCCCTTCGAGGAGCTGGGCCCATCTTCCAGGGCCCTGAATGTGGGGACGGCTGATGGGGCCTGGGCAGGCCTGTGCTCCAGCCCGCTCTCGCTCCGTATCGGCCACAGGGCTCAGGCGGCACAGGCAGCTGGGCACGACTGGCCGCTGGCTTCATTTGCCTCTGGAAGTGGTGGCCCCCCGTAGGGTGCAGGAGGCCAGATGGGAGCAATGGGGGGGCGGGAGAGGGGGAGGAGGGTGCGCTGGGCCTCCTGGCCGTCCCATGTGGGGCGGACCCTGGAGCGTGTCTGGGCGAGGCGATGGGGACCTTCCCGCAGGGCAGGGCAGGAAGGGGCGGGCAGGCCCGCACCCCTGGGCTGGCTGGCCGGACCCCTGCCCTGGGCCCAGCGCAGCCGGGCTGAGGCCAGAGGCCCCAACTGACTGACGGGCTTTCTTACCGGGTGGGGCTGCGGCTCACCCATGGCGAGCCCACCTCCTTGCACACTCATAACTATTGTTAATTAAGACTGTCTCCATTATAGGGCTAATTAACAATTAGCATAAACATAACTAGCCAGCGCTGACATTTAACTCATTACATTGTTTAAATAATTTTCCGAAATTACCCCAAGCGGCATTCTGTCAGCTTGCAATAATGGTACCACTTTGTCATGTAAATTAAATAACATTTGTGTTACTGTCTCCCTGCCCTGTGGGAGACACTGGCCCCCAGGTGCCCTGTCCTGCGGCCACCGCCTGGGCCCCTCTACCCAGCCCGGCACCAGCGCCCCATGGCCACCTGGTGCAGGAAGTGTGGCTGGATTTTCCACCATCCTGTGGGCAGCATTGGTCCTAGGCCCCAGGGCTGAGGGAGGCCCCCATGGCCTACTGGGCGCGAGGGTTCCGGGGCCTCAGCTTCCAGCAGGTTCCCGGGGAAGACCCTGGCACCCGAAACTGAAGCCTGTCCTGTCCCATCGTTGCTGCCCCCGCAGGCCCCTACCGCAGGGGCGCAGTCTTGTGTGTCCAGGAGCGGAGGGGACACATCTAGTCATCCCTGCTGGCACCGGCCAAGGCCATCCTCAGGGCCGAAGCCCAGGCCGCCTCCACGCCAGGACCGCTGCAGTCCCTGCCTGGGGTCCCTCATCACCACCCCCTCCCCGATGGGCCTCACAGCCCTAGTGTGGGGGCCCCATGGGGCATCTGGCCTGGAGCGGGGACCTCCTCTTCATCGTGAGGGACCCCTGACAGGGGCCCAAAGGGACCTGGCTGGACAAGGGGCCGTGCCTCTCTCTCAACCCCTGGCCCAGACCCCCAACTGGAGTCCTGCAGGTCTGGGGTCCGGGAGGAGTGACCCCATGCCTTCAGCGTCATTATCACTGCCAGGCGGGTCCCCTGCGTCCTCCTGGGAGACCCTGAGCACAGCCCTGCGTGCAGCAGCCCCTCCCCTCCCAGCCGGGCCGCCCCTTCCCACTGCACTCCTGCCCCTCCCCCTGCCCTGGCCTCTGGTACCCCAGCTCTGGGCTCCGGCCCAGGCGCCTCGCCAGGGCAGAGGGAGGCTGGCCTGAGGTCCCCGCAGGGAGGAACGGGATGCCCTCCCGGGGTTCGCCTCAGCCCAGGCGGACCACCCTCCTCCCACTCCTGCCCCCGAGCTCGCCCCTCCTGACTAGGTGTGCTGGGGGGTCCCCCAACCTCCTCTTTGCTCATTCTTTTTGTTCAGACACTGGGTTGTAGCTGCAGGCAGGGCTTAAAGCACGGCCCTGAACTCCCCACCCCGTGCTGCCCGCCCTGGGGTGAGCCTGGCCTCCGGAGCCCGGGTCCACCTGCCCGCCACAGGCTCACGCCTAGCGTCCCGCCGAGCTCACCCCGGCGCGCGGCCCCTGCTCCTCGGGCTGAGACTTCCGGCCTTTTGCTACATGGCCCCTTCTGGGCTGGGCTGGGCCAGGTGAGCCCCAGGGCCCTCCCTCCCCCTGGAAGGCATGCAGCCACTCAGTGAGCACCACACGGGTCGGCACCGCCCTTCCCTCTGGGCCCCTGGACGACAGCCCCACCGGGCAGGCTGCTCTGCTGTTCCTGGCGGGGTGGCAGGCACGTGTCTCCAGCCCCGAGAATGACAAGAACAGACAAACGAAGACCGTGAGTCCAGCAGCGCCTCAGCTCCGCCCCTAAGGAGAACGCAGGGTCCTGCGATGTCCCTAAGGAGAATGCAGCGGCCCGCGGTGCCCCGGAGCCTAAGCCACGCGGCCGAGAGTTGCTGGGGACCAGCTCTGGCTGTTAAGTGCTCGTCAGCGCCCACAGGCCTCTCCTGACTCTATAAAATTCCCAAGAATTATAGGAGCGCCGGGGTCACATAACTCATCGCACAGTAGATTTAACCTGGCGGCCAGTAATTCATATTTGTGGCGATAATACTGTTTTCCACTTTCCGAGAGTTATCGCCGTGTCTCCCTTCCAGGTCACTACGGATATCAAAAATCAATTTGGAAAGATGGATACTGTCAGGGAGCAAAGCATGGAGCCGGCGGCCTCCCCCTCGCACTCCTGAACCTTGCAGGGGCTCTGATCGCTCGCCCGCGGGACCTGACTCGGGAAATCATGGCTTGTTCGCTCTCACGGGTCAGCTTCTCCCCAGGCGTTCCCCTCCTTCCCCTGCTCCAACTCCCTCCAGATCCGGCCTGGCTGCGGCTCATGGCTCCAGGGAGGCCCCATTCTGGTGTCTCTGGACCCTGTTCCTGCGCGAGCACACACAGGGTGACCGGCTTTGGGGACGCGCCCCCGACCCCGGGCTGGGGAAGAAGCCCCACCGACCTGCTGCGCCCGCCCGCCCTGTGACCCCCCGGGGGTCCTGGACGTGGTGAAGGACCCTGAGATCCGCTCTCCAGCGAGGCCCTGCACGCACAGGACAGGGCCACAGAGAAATGCACAAGAGCCCTCCTCCTGGGGAGACGCTCCCTCGGGGGAAGTGGGTCCTGAACTGGCATCAGGAACCCAGAAACCAGGCGCCACCAGTCAGTGCGGTGAACAGACGCAGGCGGCCTGGGTGGAAATCAGGGAAGGAGCCCGAGGGGGCGTGGCTGACGGATGTGCAGGGATGGCTGGGAGCGGCCCTGTGCCCGGGGACGGGCTGGCAAAGGGAAGGACTGCAGGATGCCTGCTGGGATGGCGCTCTGCCCGCACCCCACCCTGTGCTGGGACTTTGGGGTACAGCCTGGTCCCAGCCTGCCCTGGGGCCGCCCTGTGAGCTCCGAGCTGCCCGTCCAGACGGAAGCACCAGAGCCCAGACCCCTCCACCACGCGCTCTCCTCCGGCCAAGGGCCAGGGGTGGCATTTCGCTGGACCGTGCTTCCCCCTAGACGAGGCCTGCGAGTGTGGGCACCTTCAGTCTAGGAGACAGCTTCCCGAGGGCGGCCAGCGAGACGGAGGCCTCACCCGGCCGTGGTCGTGCCCTGCGTCTTCCCTCCGAGCCGCCTGGCTTCCCGTGCGGCACCCGTGGTCCCTGTTGTCACGTGAGGGTGCCTGGTGTGTGGGTCAGCAAGGGAGTGTGTGTCTGCAGCACGCCCCTGTGTACCACGTGGCGGCAGCAGGCTGGGTGTGAGCTGGTACTGCTGCCGGGAGCTGTGTGCATGTGTGTGTTAGCGTGCCTGTGTGCGTGTGCTCACGTGTGTATGTGTGTGCGCACTGGGGACACACACCCTGCGTGCTCGCAAGGGTGAGCCTTTGTGGGCTGGGGACCCGAGTATGCTGCTGTGTGTGGCGGGTGTGAGCGTGTGCCCGTGGTTGTGTGTCAGTGTCATGGCTGCGTTGGCGTCGTGAGCGTGTGTCTCTGCAGCCCTCCCGGCGGCCCACCCACCCCGTCTCCTTCCCCGTCCGCCGTGGAAGCCTTTGTGTGCGGTCCCCGCTGCTTCACTTGGGGGTCCCGGGAGCAAGCTGTTGTCCAGGCAGCGCCTGCTGGTGGGCGCCTGCCTGCCCTCGGGGGCCAGCGGGGCGGGGATTCAGCGGCCCCTGGGGGCGTGGCCTGCAGAGCCTGCTAGGGCGGCCGACCCATCGGAGCTCCGCCCGCCCCTCCTGTGCCCTGCCCCCCCCACTCCCTCACCCCCGCCGCTCCTGTGGGCGCCCCCCCCGCCCCCCGCACTCCCTCACCCCACCCCTTCTGCCTTTCCTCTTCGCAGTCACATGCTTCTCGTGCTTTGGCCATGCTGACCTCCGACCACCCTCCGGCCTGAGGACCTTGGCCTCAGTTCGGTGTCGCTCCTATTCTGGGAGCCCCCCCCCCCGCCACCTGCCCAGGCTGAAAGGGCGCCCCTCTATCTGCGTGTGCCATCCACTCTCCCCACCAGACCTCTGCCCGGGAGGCCAGGAACTCCGGCCGGCCCAGGCCTGCACGCGGGAGTGGGCCTGGGTTCACATTCAAGGGAGCTTTGCTGCAGGGAGTTTCTGGTGCCCCAGGGACGTTCACTGCACTGCGCAACCGACCCACTGCTTAGCCTCCGGGCCCTTCACCTCGGCAGCCCCTGTGCCAGGGGCCAGCTGGGGTGAACGGCCCCACCTCCCCAGGCGTGAACCTGGAAGCAGGTCCCGCTGTGCAGAGCAGGGCTGTGGCCAAGAGCGCCGGCTCCCCGCGAGAGGGCTTCCCCGCACCCCGACCCTCCTGCGGCCTCCCCCCCCCCGTCCCTCCCACCTTGGGCGTCCCCTCCCTGGCCCTGCCCTCCCCGGAGGCCCCTTTCTCCTGCTGAGGCCGGCCTCGCAGGTGCGGACTGGAGACAGGGATGCCCTGTGAGAACTGAAAGAATTACGGTGACGCGGTGGCATTTCTGGCTCCGGGGCTGGAAGGGACGCAGGCCTGAGGCGGGGCAGTGGGGACGCGGACCCCGGATCAGGCCAGCAGAGCTTCAGAAGGAACGACGCCCCTCCCCCTCCCAGGGCCTCCTCGCTGGGGTGGGACAGCAGACAGTTAATTAAAAAGCAGCTAATGACTGCGCCGAGGTCAGCCGCCACACGGATGCAGGGACACCAGTGATATTGGCCCATGGATCACTGTCCTGCGAGGGCCGCCGGCTCGACGGGAGGTGTCCCTCCGGCTGCCCAGCACCGCCCACCCCCCTCACTGAAAGCAATTCAGTTCAGGTCGCCTTTAATTAAGAAGGACGGCGCAGAGACGATGCTCCAGCGGAAGTACAGAACTGAATCTCCCCGGCTCCCGTGTCAGGCGTCTGCAGGCGCTGGGTGAGGCCTCGGGTCTGGGAAGAGGACTCGCCGGTCAGGCTCCCGGACGGCCCGGAGCGATCCCTGCTGAGCAGAGCCAAGCGCTGGGTGCCCAGCCAGAGCTGCGCTGGCCCGGGCTCACCCCTCGCCCCTCCAGTGGATGGGCTGGCCAGGCCCGTGAGGGGGAGGTCGTCTTGGAGGCTGAGGTGACAGCAGTGTGGCCCTGGCGCACCCTCTGCTCTCCGTGGTCCCTGCCTCACATGGGTGTAGACTTGGGCTGACACCGAGGGAGCTCCGAGCATGGCGGAGGGACCCTGCCAGGCCACCGTGACCGGGCCTCTGCAGCCCCACGACCGCAGCTCGTCCTCGGGGAGCCCCTGCCCCCACCTGCTCAGGCCCTGGGCTCTTCTTCCCACCCCACCCCCAGGGGCACTCCTGTCCCTTCTGTGTTTTGCTCACTCCTGGGGGCACACCCCACACGACGCGGCCCCCGGTTCGCGTCTCCCACCTGCTCACGCGTTCAGGTCACTGTGTTCCCAGCATCTCCTCCGGAATGTGCAGCAGCTCCCCTGGCCCCTCGGCCTCACGGCCACACTTGGCCTCTGTCTCTAGGGTGCTCCCAGGATGCCCCGCCTCCAGGGCCACCCTGCATCGCGCCCCGGCCTCTGGGGGTCCTCCTGCTGCCCGTGCTCTGTACCAGCCCCTCTCAGCAGAGCCAGGAAACACACACCCCAAGAGCCCAGGACAGGGCCCGGCGTGCAGAGGCCATGGGCGCCTGTCTGCCGAGAGCTGTCAGGAGACTGAGTGCACGGCCGTCCCAGCGGCCGCCCGGGGTTCACGGGTGCACGCACGTTGTAGGTCAGGTGGGGGAGGACAGTGGTCCCCAGAGGGGGACGAGGAAGGCGGAAGACCCCATTTGGAGGCCCTGCCATTGATCATCACTGGCTGCACCCCCAGACACGGAGCTCAGCGTCACTCCCTGGAAGCCCCCTTCCACCACCTCTGGGACTGTGGCTGTTTCTGAACGTCCCGGGGCCGGGGGAGGGCACAGGAGGCCCGGCCACCAGCCGGCGGGAAGGGGGCAAGTTTATTTGCTGGTCTGGTGCCTGGTGGCCCGAGCCCTGAGCTCGGAGGAGGGCTAAGGAGGTCTGTGAGGAAGGGCCTATTGATTTTAATTACCCACAAACAGCCCACAGGGACAAAGGACTTGCGCTGTTTATGTAGCCGGCCGTGTGCGCTATTGTGGAAGGAGAGATCACATCAGCTGCTCTCATTATGACTATAATAATAAGGCCAAAACGCTGCTCGGGGCTGAGGGCATTTCTTTGAAGCAATAACCTCACCGTTCCGCCCCTCGCCACCCCTCTTAGGCAGGCTTGAGCAACGAGGAGCAATTACACGCTGTCGATATTAATTCAATTAAATCCAGGTTATTTATCAGGTATTCTGGAAGAGGCTTCTCTAGTCTCACAGAGCCGGGGCATGACTGAGGCAGTGGCCAGGGGACAGGCCTCAAGCAAAATTGGTTTGGCGCAGGCCGGAAAGTCAGCAAGTGTCCAGCAGAGAGGAGGAAGGGGTGGGGGCAGCTCGGGGGCTGCTGAGGCGGTGTTTCTCCCGGGAAGGAAGAACAGACGGCAGGCTGGAAGGTGTTTGGGTCCTGGCTCTTCTACAAACTGCCTGAGAGGCCTTGGGCAAGTCATCCAGGGTCTTGGCCTTTGACTTTGAAGCTGAAAATTGGTTTTGGATGATGACGTGGTGGTGACGATGTTGACAATGGCGGTGATGATAGTAAGATGACAACAATGGTGATGGTGATGGTGGTGGTGGTGATGGTGACAGTGGTGGTGGTGATGGCAATGGTGGTGGTGATGGCAATGGTGGTGGTGACGATGGTGATGATGGTGGTGGTGGCGGTGGTGGTGATGACGGTTATGACGTTGACCACGGTGGTGATAAAGATGACAAGGAGGTGATTATCAGGTTGATGACAACAGTGGTGATGATGATGGTGACGATGGTGGTATTCATTCTCAGGGTTGCTGTAACAAAGTGCCAAAAACTGGGTGGCCTAAGACCACGTAAAACTGATTTTCTCACAGTTCTGGAAGGTAGAAATCTGAAGTCAAGGTGTCAGCAGAGCTGGGCTCTCTGAAGCCTGCAGAGAAGCCTCCTTCCTTGTACCTTCCAGGTTCCGGTGTTTGCTGTCAATTCTCAGCACTTCCGTGGCTTACAGATGCATCACTTCACCTCCGCCTGTGTCATCACATGACTGTCTGCTCCCTGTGTGTCTGTGTGTCTTTGAGTGTCTGCATGGCCTCCTCTTCCTTGTGCCTCTGTTTTCTCTTATAGAGACATCAGTCTTACTGGATCAGCGCCCACCCTAGGGACCTCACCTTGATTACATCTGCAAAGATCCTATTTCCAAAAAAGGTCACAGTCACAGACCCGGGGGTTAGGACTTCAACATTCCTTTGGGGGGATGCAATTCAAACTGTAGCAATGGTGGTGGTGGTGGTGATGGTGGCGGTGGTGGTGGCGGTGGTGGTGACGGTGATAGTAGTGGTGATGGTGGCAGTGGCAGTGATGGTGATGGAGGGGTGGTGATGGTGGTGGTGGCAGTGATGGTGATGGAGGGGTGGTGATGGTGGTGATGGTGGTGATGGTGATGGACGTGTGGTGGTGGTGGTGATGGTGGTGATGGTGGCGGTGGTGGTGATGGTGGTGATGGTGGCGGTGGTGGTGATGCAGGTGTGTGATGATAGGTGGTGGTGGTGGTGATGGTGATGGAGGGGTGGTGATGGTGGTGATGGTGGTGATGGTGATGGACGTGTGGTGGTGGTGGTGATGGTGGTGATGGTGGCGGTGGTGGTGATGGTGGTGACGGTGATAGTAGTGGTGATGGTGGCAGTGGCAGTGATGGTGATGGAGGGGTGGTGATGGTGGTGATGGTGGTGATGGTGATGGACGTGTGGTGGTGGTGGTGATGGTGGTGATGGTGGCGGTGGTGGCGATGGTGGTGATGGTGGCGGTGGTGGTGATGCAGGTGTGTGATGATAGGTGGTGGTGGTGGTGATGGTGATGGTGGCGATGGAGGTAACGGTGATCATAGTGAGTGAATATGGGTGATGGATGGTGGGAATGACAATGGGAGTAATGCCTGCCTTGCTGACTGTACTATGTTGCCATTAGATTAAATGGGATACTAGGTTTTTAATAACTTGGTAGAATGCAAGGGGCAGGTCCTCAAGCGGGAGCACCTCCTATTTGGCAGGACACGATGAGCGCCACTGCCCATGTAACGTTTGGGGCGTGGCTGCAGGCCGAGAGCAGCCCGCGTGCTGGTGACACCTCCTGCCCCAGACTGAGCTGCTGGGTCCTGGAGGAGGCCCTGGGCGGCTGCCAGCACTGAGGGGCAGACAGCAGTGTCTGCTGAGCACCGGGGACCGGGGGCTGTGCTGCGCGTGCTTTTGAAGGCCCCTGGGGTGGGAGTGGGGACCACAGGGGACCAGCCCTTGCCGGGTGGCCTGGCTGAGACGGGCAGGAGTGGCTGAGGGTTCTGGGTGGGTCGCGGGTGGCTGGACCAGGAGGCAGGGCAGAGACAGGCCCCAGACAGCAGGGTCTGGGTGTGGGAAGCGAGAGGGCCATGGGAGAAAGGGGGGCTTTCGCCAGCACACTGGATACACTCATCTCCCCGGGCGGCGTAGCAAATACCGCAACCCGGTGGATTAAAAGGACAGAAATCTACTCTCTCCCAGCCTAGAGGCCAGGAGTCAGAAACCAAGGTGTCAGGCTCCAGAGCCGGGTTCCAGGGCAGGGCTCCCTCTGGAGGCTCTCAGGAAGCTCCCTCCTGCCTCTGCCCATGTCTGCTTGGTCTTCCTCCCATCTCTGCTGCGTCTTCTCCCCATACGTGTCTCTTCTTTTCTTCTTATAATGACACCGGACACCAGTCATCACTGCCTCCACCATGACCTCAGCTTAACTAACCACACTTGCAAAGACCCTGTTTGTGCAGGCGAGCCACAGTCGTGGGTTCTGGATGGAAAGGAATTTTGGAGGGATGCTCCTGTGGCACGGACTGCGGAGCTGTCAGGAAGCCTGGAGGTCCCGGTTGCTGGTGACCTTTCTAGAGACCACCGCCCTCCTGTACATGCCTGACTGTGCCCTGCACTCCCAGAGGATGTTCTCTGCCCTGGCCTTGAACCGCGGCCAGAGCTGACACCACTGAGGAGCTGGGGTGCACTGCGCTCCCCGGGCCACGCTCGCTGCCCCCGGCTCCCGAGGCGGGCTGCCTTGGTCTGGCGTCCGACAGCGTGTCTAACCTGCTGAGCTCGACCCGGTTGGGGCTCCTCACTGCAGCTGAGTGATTTGATCTGAGCCCAGACAGCAGTCGGCGCAGTAATTGGATGTTATGAGACGGGAGGGCCACTGTCCAAGGAGGGGGCAGCTTAGCAGCTGCTGGGCGATTGGGGGAGGGGCTCCGGCTGGCAGGCGGGGCGCGGGGCAGCCACTGTCCGCTGGAGATAAGCCCCCCATCCTCAGCCCCTTAATCACCTGGCTGGGGTCACGGGCAGAGCCTGAGGCGAGATGGAATGAACACAGCGCTGTCCGGCGCTGCCCGGCCCGGCTGCCCCGAGGGCGCTGTACAACTAGTTTCAAATATCAATTTCACAGCTGCTCAGGGGAGGAGAGAAGCGGGCAGGCATGCCTGACGCAAACTGCGTGTTTCTTGCTGGCTTGAACTTTGTAAGAAAAGGCGGAAGCTGTCAACGACGCATCCAGCAGAGGGGATGCCAGCCCCCCTCTTCGGGGGCCTTCCAAGACTTACCTGAGTCCCAGTGGTCCCATCCTCGTCCTGCTCCATCCTGACTGCAGGGCTGTCGGCCCCTCCCTTCCCCCTTCCAGCCCCACTTGGGACTTCTGTGCCTCTGCACCCTGTTCATGCCAGTCCCTTCCCGTTCCTTCCTCTTCCTTCCTTGGGGTTGGCTGAGAAAGCCCCCTCCTCCAGGAAGCCCTCAAGGAGAGCTCCTTCTCAGACCACTGGCCCTGCTGTGGCCAAGGCTCTAGGCCAGCGTTTGTGCCTTCTTTCAGAGACTGGGCATGCCCACGTCTCATCTGTCTCCCCAGAACCCCCCCCTGACTTGGTGCAGCTGTAGCCAGCCAGGCTTTGATGTCAGGAAGCCGGAGGGAGTGAGGCTGTGCCTGGGAGGGTTTGTGGAATGGGTGGGGGACTGGCTGGGACCAATGCTGGGGATGGCTGGAGGACAGAGGGGACCCTGGGAGGGGGGTCCAAGCCCTCCTCCAAAGACAGATGCAGGAGAGTGAAGGGCAGTGATGGGAACGGCACTGGAGGGCAGGTGGGTGGCGGAGTTGGGGCGTGTACCACCGGCAAGCCTCCATGGAGGAGAGGGCTTTGGCCCTCACCTTGAGACAAGGGCAAAGCCGGCTTGAAAGAGAGTTGAGGAAGTGGCACTCTTTGTGGGGACAGGGAAGGCCTGGTGAAGTTTCCCCCAGGCAGCCCACAGCACCCCTCCCCCAGGCGCCTGACCCCACGTGATCAGGCACCCAGCCCACCCTCCACCTGAGCAATCCAGGGGGCTGCAGAGGCGCCTGTGGTCCTGGCTAGACCCCGACTGTGTACGGAGCCCCGCCACCACTTTCCACTCCGGGTGGTGGAGCATCTAGGCAAGCGCCGAAGAGCAGGTGCTCGAGAAACGTCGCTGAACGAAGGAACCTCGGGCTGCGAGGGCCAGGCGCCCGCGTTCCTTCCCTCCTCCCCTCCGCGGGGCTGGGCCCGGCTCGGAGCCCCAGTGACTGGGGCGATGCCGGCGCCCAGAGCGCTCCCAGCTGCAGCAGACCGGGGAGGGTGCCACGGGCGGAGCCGGTGTCCCCGGACGCGCTGCGGAAGCGCCAGGCTCCGACCCGCTGTCCGCGTGCCTCTCACCCGCGGCGTCGCCGCGCAGACAATTTATCTCCGTCTCCCCTCTCTTAAAACACTTTTATCAAAATCGGCGGTCACACCGCGCTGAACCGTGGTGGCCTCAATCTTAAACGCCGCGCTGCAGATTTTAATTTGGGGAAGATTAATGCGCTCGCGGCGTCGGCGGCGCTGCGCCCGTTATCGGGCCTGACGGGTGTCAGCGTCCCCGCGCGCGTGTCCCCGTGTCCTGGGTCCCGCCGGGCCGCCGGCGCAGCGCCTATCGGGTTGGGGGCAGGGGGCGCAAGATGAAGCCCCGGGCCCCAGGTGTGTTGGGGGATGGGCGCCGGGGGGGAGCCGGGCCCCTGCGCCGCCCTCCCCCACGCCGCCGGGCCCCCTACCCAAACCCTGTGGCCGGCCCTCCTCCACCGCAGAGTCCAAGGCAGGACCTCCAGCTGCGACCCCCTGCGGTGCACACCGGGACCTCCACCCTCTCTGAGCCCCGGGATCCGAATACTGGTGACCTTGAACTCCAGACTCCTAAATCCAAGGCCGGGAGTTCCCCGCCCCACAAGTACCTGGCCTCACCCCGCCAGTTGCCCCGGCCCACTCACTCCAGCCCAGCTCTTGCCCACAGCCTCTCCTGGCTCCACCTCCGGGATTTCTCCAGAGCTGCCCCCTCCCCTGCCAGTTGAGCCCCCTGCCCTCAGGGCCGTGGCCCTCGACCCCGCGCTCGGGCCGGCTGCACGGAACGGGGAGGGGCACGGTCAGCTCACGCCCGCTTCTGTTCAGCGCCCACAAGGAGCCTGCTCCCCAGTGCCCGGCCAGCCCTGCCGCAGCCCACCTGTGCCCCCCGCCCCTTGCCCTCCCCCTCCCTTCCCCCCTCCCTCCCCTCACCCCTGCCCCTGACCCCGGCCCCTGATGCTGTCTTTGAATGCTGGCCTGCCCCGAGTGCTCCTGTCACCACTGCCTCTCCAGGCCTGGAACCCTCCCCTCGGCACTGTCTTTCCCGGCAGCCACTGACAGCTCATGGTGTCTGTCTGTCTTGGCCCCCAGCACACAGTAGGTGCTCATTGAGTGTGTCCCTGGCCGCCCACCCCTCCGGGAAGCACTGGCCCTGGGGAAGGGACGGGCCCCGACGGCCTGGACCCGAGGCGGGCTAGACCCTGGAGGAAAGCCAGGAGCCGCCCAGGTGGACGATGGCAGGGCTAGGGAGAGGCCAAGCACGGGGTCAGTGAGGATGCCCTCTGACCCCAGCACTCACTGGAGGGTCTGGGCCCACCTTTGAGGGCCTCCCAGGCAGTGGTGGGGTGGGACATCAGCCTGTAAAGGGCTGCTCTTGGGGCCCTGAACTCTGGACTCCCTGACCTGCCGCCCAGCCCTACGCCTACCTTGCCCTGGACGGAGGACCCTGCTGTCCTGAGGAAAGCCTTCCATCCTCCCCACACCCACTTGGAGCTGGGCAGGGCGCCCCCTCAGCCCTGGCCCTTCCTCACCGGCCACTCTGGGCACGAGGGAGCTGCAGGTGCAGGACAGGGCTGGGTGGTCATCACAGGCTGGACCATCGAGGCTGGACTGCTCTGTCCAGTGGCTCCACGTGGCCAAGCGTCTGCCTTCACTGGCACCGCAGCGTCTGCTCCCACGGGTCTTAGAATACGTGGCTGCTTTTTGTGTAAAATTAGTGGACAGGAGAAGTTTGAAACCATCGATTCCATTGATCAGCTGTGCGACATTCATTCATTCATTCAGCGCTATTCACTGGATTCTGGCTACGGGGTGTACTGAGGGGTTAGCAATGCTCCGTCCTGCTTGTGAGCCACGTGTGACACCCCCAGTGATCGGAGCTGAGAGAGCAATGGGGGGAGAAGGCCCCAAAGTCTAGCTGACAGCAGAGGGCACTGCGTGTGCGACGCTGGTGGTGTGCGGGGTTCCTGAGGCTGCCGGCTGGGCAGGAAGCTGAGGGCGTTGGGCAGGGTCTGGACCACAGATGTGTGGGATGGGCAGGAGGGACACTGTGTCATCCAAGCAAAAGCTGGGGGCCAGGCAGTGTGTGAGGGTCAGAGGGCGTGGAGGGATGGGGCCGAGGGAGAGGTCCAGGGGGACCCCTGCTTGGGCCCTGAGTCCCAGGAGTGTGTGTGGGGTGCTGAACTGAGATGGAAGGACCGGTGTCCAGTTTGGGCCCTCGGGGGGTGGGGGAGGGCAGGCAGCGGGGGCAGCAGTGTTTGACCCCCAGCATCTGTAGAGCCGAAGTGGGCCCGTGGGGGAGCTGGGCAGGGGCCCTGGGGCTGCGTCCAGAGAGGAGGGAGGGGCATCCTGGGTGTGTGCACATGGGCTCCGAGGTCTGGCGCTCACAGGCACTCGTAGCCCCGCGTGAGTGGCCAGGGAGGGCTTCCTGCGGGAGGGGAAGACCTAGGGAGAGGTGTCCAGGGCCAAGCACCTGGAAGGAGGGAAGCAGGAGGTCAGTGGTGAGGGAGATGAGGCAGGAGCTGCTGGGGTCTCAAAGGCCATGCAAGGGGCCGTGCAAGGGACTCATGTCACCCTTGACCCCATGGGTGACATGAGCCACCTAGAGTGACTGTCATACTGGTGGGTATAGGGGGATGGGTAGAGGGATGGGATGGGGGATGGATGGGTGGGTGGAGATGCGTCTATTCCCAGGTTCCCTGAGCAGGTACTGAGGGCCCATCCCTCCTTCCTGCCCAATTGGGAGCCAAGTTTTCCTCAATGAAGAGGGAGGACAGTCACAGCGGACCCCTCCCCAGGCACATTGTGGCCTGGCCTCAGGGAACAGGTGACAGTGAAGTCGGGTCTCCTGGCTCAGCTGGATGGAGAACCTTCAACCCCATCACAACTGCCCTGTCCATAGCTTAGCTTGGTGGGGAGTACGGGGAGCTGGGACCCCTCACCAAGCTTCCCCCATGCCCCTCTCTAGACCGGATGCTGACTATGTCAGTAGGAGTCCTTGTCACGAACTGTGGAATCCGCTCCAGCTAACTCCTGTGGTGGGCAGTGGAGGGCTTGGACGGGCTGGAACCCCTGGCAGCATCTCAGGGTCCATCTGTCCTGCCAGCTATGCTGCCCAGCTGCTGTTGTCACGGTGCCCATCCCTCCCAGCTTCTGAGATGGCCTGTAGGTCTGGGGTCCTGGGAGGGCGCATCTGATTGGCTGAGCCACGGTGCTGCCAGGGCACGGCTGGGGTGGGATCTCAGGGCCTCTCCTCTCTCCACCTGCACAGGAGAGGTGCTTTCCGAGGGACCCTGGGAGCCTGCTGGGAAGGTGACTGCCAGTGATGGCATCCGAGGGCTCCCTAGACCTGACATTTGATACCCGAGTCCAAGGTCCGGCACCTGGAATTCAGAGGGAGGTCCCCTCCCCACCTCAAGGCCACCAGGACACCCGTGCTGAGAAAACAGTGTCCAGCACGTGCTGTGGGTGTCAGTCACAGGCTTAATTTGGTGGAGAAAGCCCGTTTAGGTTTTCCCAGATTATTCATGAAGTCCTCATGTACAGTCTGGGAGCCTAATAACTCCTCAGGAATTCATTAAATAATAAACCTATAAGCTCCGTGAAAGCCCTCGGGGGCTCTGCTCTCCCAGCCCGGCCAGAAGTGAGGTGCTGGGGCCGAGACAGGCCCCCAGCCCCCCTCGGCGGGCAAGGCAGCCTTCAGAGCGGGGAGTCACCGAGTGTGGCAGAAATGCACTCGGCCTCTTTCAAGGAACAAAATCATCGAGCTTACAGACTAAATTTAACAGCCTAATAGAAATATGCAGGTGAAGGTACAATTAATTTTAATTACAAGACTATACACTGTTGGTTGCACAGCCATGAGTAAAATTAAAATGGCAATCACAATTACGAAATTGCAACCTCATTGTGCAACAATTAGTCACGAATTACAAGTGCGCCCAGTGCCGCCTCTCCCGGAGCTTTACGGCCGGTCCTGCTCCGCAGCCTCTGGGGAGCTGATCTCGTGGATCGGAAACGCGCTCAGGTGGCCGGGGCCCCGCGGGGTGTCCAGGCAGGTGAGCCAGACAAGGAAGGGGACCCTCTCAGGCTCCCCACCCCCAGGGACCCCAACCCGCAGGCTCGGTTCACCTGCTCTCCCCGAGTCCGCAGAAAGGCCCACTCCACGGGCCTCTTAGTTTCCCGCCGGGAGCAGGGTCGCAGCTTCATCAGGGTGGCCGTCAGCCCTGCAGAGAGGGTCAGGACGTCCAGAGACCCCCGCTCTGTCTTCCCGGGCTTGGGGCTGCCGCTGCGAGGGCACCGGTGGCCCTTCTCTTCCCTCCCTCCTCAGGCGAGCCTGACCCTGCCTCACCTCTGGCCGTACCCCACTGTCCAGTTGGTGTTTCCATCTGGGGTCCCCGGGTGCCCCAACCCCAGCCCTGAGCACCGCAGGGTCCCTTGTCTAGCCCTTTCTCCCTGGGGCGCCTGACTCACCGCCCCACTTTCTTCCTAAGGCTCTCAGCTCTCCCCTCCCCTTCCTTCCCGCTGCCCCTCCCCGTCTCAGCCTGGACTCAGACACCTGCCTTCAGCCCGTGCTCTTGACCCTCCCGTAACTCCCTGTGCCCTGAGGGTGAGCGTCCTGGTCTCCGTAGCTGCCTCCTGGAGGGGGTGCGCATACAGTCCTTGCCGTTCCCTCCGTGGAGATGCTGTTCCCTTTGCTCATGGCTAACCCTTCAGTCTCCCGTGGGTCCTGTGCCTCAGCAGGTCCCCCGCCACGTGTGCCCTTGGAGGGGTGTGGGGGTCAGAGGGCTGCGAACACAGCAGCTGGAGCAGCACCCAGGCCAGGTGCTGGGGGTGTGGGAGCTGACGGGGGGCATGAGGGCGGGGGGGGGTGGGAGCTGACGGGGGGCATGAGGGCGGGGGTGTGTGTGGGAGCTGACGGGGGGCATGAGGGCGGGGGGGTGTGTGGGAGCTGACGGGGGGCATGAGGGTGGGGGTGTGTGGGAGCTGACGGGGGGCATGAGGGCGGGGGGGGTGTGGGAGTTGACGGGGGCAAGAGGGCGGGGGGGATGTGGGAGCTGACGGGGGGCATGAGGGCGGGGGTGTGTGTGGGAGCTGACGGGGGGCATGAGGGTGGGGGTGTGTGGGAGCTGACGGGGGGCATGAGGGCGGGCGTGTGTGTGGGAGCTGACGGGGGGCATGAGGGTGGGGGTGTGTGGGAGCTGACGGGGGGCATGAGGGCGGGGTGTGTGGGAGCTGACGGGGGGCATGGGGGGGTGTGGGAGCTGACGGGCGGCATGAGGGTGGGGTGGTTGTGGGAGCTGATGGGGGGCATGGGGGTGGGGGTGTGTGTGGGAGCTGACGGGGGGCATGGGGGGGTGTGGGAGCTGACGGGGGGCATGGGGGGTGTGTGGGAGCTGACGGGGGGCATGGGGGTGTGTGGGAGCTGACGGGGGGCATGGGGGGTGTGTGGGAGCTGACGGGGGACATGGGGGGGTGTGTGGGAGCTGACGGGGGGCATGAGGGTGGGGGTGTGTGGGAGCTGACGGGGGGCATGAGGGCGGGGGGGTGTGGGAGCTGACGGGGGGCATGAGGGCGGGGTGTGTGGGAGCTGACGGGGGGCATGGGGGGGTGTGGGAGCTGACGGGGGGCATGGGGGGTGTGTGGGAGCTGACGGGGGGCATGGGGGGGTGTGTGGGAGCTGACGGGGGGCATGAGGGTGCCGCCCCCAGGCCGGCATGGTGACCGCTGAGCAGGCCCTGGGGGGTGCAGGTGATGGTCACTGCTGCACGAGGTCACGCGGGGGTGAGTGGCGGGCCGTCCACGTCTCTCTGACTCCGGAGTCTCAGCTCAGGACTCTAGCATTCTGCTTTTTCACCGGAAAGCTCCTTTCTGCTCCAAGCGCCCAGAGGGTACAGCCGGGACCCGGAACTGAGGCGTAAACAGGAAGGGAGGGCCGTGGAAGTCGCCGCTGGCCGCTGTGTGTGAGTCCTCGACCACTCCGCTGGGAAACGCAGTGGGTGCCCCCTTCCCCCCTCCTCCCTTCTGTGCCAGGGCTTGGGGGACTGATCTGTGTGCTCTCCAAAATCCACCCCCCGGTTAATTTAGGTCTATGGGGCCCCCTGCCAGAGAGCCCAGCTCTCAGTGCCCACCCTCCAAGCTGGGAGGCAAGCCAGGCCACAGGGAGGGGTGTGTGAGGTCTTTGCACCCCAGACCCCCAACCTCTTCATTGCCACCTCCCTTCTGTGGGCATTGCCACCTTCCGACTGCTCCTCCCCCATGACCCCCAGGCCAGGCCTGGCGGGTAGCCCTTTACACTGTAGTATGAATGCAAACCGCAAATCGCTGGATCCCATCCCTCAGCTCTCCCAGAAGAAGGGAGCTGGTGCAGAAGGGGGAGGGGCTGCCTCCCCTAGTCCCGGGGCTTAAAGAACACCACGAGGCGCTCCCCTGACACCAGGACCCCCCACCGATTCACTCAACCTTTCCAGGTCTGCAGGGCCCCAGTGGAAGCCCCTGCCACACTCGGGGGGCTTGCGGTGTGTCCCGGGACAAGCCGCCCCCCTCCGCCTTCTCTCCACCTTCAGCGTGGGTGAGGGTCCAGGCAGTTGGGAGGAGGCTGAAGGTGTGGGTGCAAGGTGCTCAGCTCAGGTTAAGGTTCACCCACGATTGTGCAGGCAGGAAAGGGCCAGGGGCCGAGGGGCGTGCAAGGGTGGCCCAGGCAGGGAGGGGCCCTGAATGGGGGGTCCCCGGGGGTGGCTGAGCAGGCCCTGACCCTCTTTTCCATGCCGTCCTGACACCCCCTCGACACTGTCCCATCTACTCATGAACCTGGCCCTGAAGACCCCCCAAGTGAGCCCCGCGGCCAGGCCTCTTCCAGGGAGCTGCGCAGACACGCCCAGAGCATCCCTCTGGCCCCAGGAGGTCAGGGCAGCCACCCCTGTGCCTGGCGTGTGGCAGCGCCAGGACCTTGGCACTGATGCCTGCAGGGTGGACGTGGGTGGCAGCCTGGAGGGGGCGAAGTGGCTGGGCAGGGCCCGTGCCCTAAGAAACAGGGAGCGGAGGGCAGAAAGAGGCCCAGGGCGGTGGGGGGAGGGTCGTGCCGCCCGCCCGGTGCATTGCGGAGTCCCCTCTGTCCCGCTGCTGGCGGCGTGCCCTCCCGCACACGGCAAAGCCCTGTGCCCAGCACCGGCGCTTGACGCCAGCTCCCACCGCCGGCTCCCTCCGCTGTCGGGGGCAGGTGAGGGGCTGGGCTGCCTGGCGACCCCGCCATCGGACCAGGGGCTGGACAGCGCCTTCCTGCTCCCACCCGCGTCTGCAGAGGTGGTCGCAATCCCAGCTGGCAGAGCGGAGGCGAGCCAACAGACTCGGACAGAAACTCTCCCGGATCCCAAAGCACGGTGCCCATCCCCCCAACAGGGAGCTCTCAGCACCTTCCTCGTGCCAGCAAGTCCCAGGGCCCCAGCAGCAGGGCCACACCCCCCGAAGCCGCACTACAGTGACGCCAGCTCCCAGCCGGGAGCCACTGGGGGCCACTCCTCCCGAGGGGGCAGCCCAGACACGCCCTGGCTAGGGGGTCTCCCAGGGCTGGGAGCTCGAGCTAATCTCGGGTGCTCCAGGGCCGCCGGGGTCTCCTGCGGCTGGTCCCTCTGCTCAGTGAGTGCTGCCATCAGCCCAGGGAGGCAGATGCAGGGTCCTCTCTGGCCCACGGACAAGGTGGCCTCCCGGTCTGAGGCTTTCTTGGGCCATCACGTCTTCCCTCCTTGACGTTTCCTTCACCTACCAGTCACCGCGTCCCAGATGGTTACCGCCTGCGTACCCCACTGGCCCACACCCTCCGTGGGGGCGTCTCCGTCTTGTTCCCTGACGGACCAGCCAGCCTGGACAGGTGGAGAGTGTGGGTACGGACATTATAACAGCATCGAGTCTTCTGCCCATGGATGTGGTCTATCTCGCCAGTATTTGGTTCTTCTTCAACTTCTCTCAGCAACGGTCGGTATCTTTCAGTGTGCAGGTCTTGCGCGTATTCCGTCAGGTTTATCCCTGTATATTTAATGTTTTTGATGGCGTTGCAAATACCGTTTTAAATTTCGAATCGTTTGTTGCTAGCACCCAGAAATACAACCGATTTCTGTACACTGATCTTGCATCCTGCGTACAATCTGGGTGCTTTTTATGTGTGCTTGACTGCGCTGGCTAGAATGTCCAGTACAGTGTTGAACAGAAGAGCTGGGAGGCGACATCCTTGCCTTTTTCCTGACTTTGGGGTGAAAGTATTCAGTCTTTCACCGCTAAGTGCGGCATCAGCTGCGTCAGGCACGCCCTTCATCAGGTTGAGGAAATTCTTTTCTCTGCCTGTTTTACTGAGGATTTTTATTAGAAATGATTGTTGGATTTTATCAAATGATTTTTCCGTCTATCTAAATAGTCATCAGGTTTTTCATTTTTAGCCTGTAACTATGGTGAATTACATTTTTGAGAGTTAAACCAACCTTGCATTCCTTAGATAAATCCCACTTGATCATGATCCTTTAAAAATATTGTCGAATTCCATTTTCTAAATTTTAAGAATTTTTGCATTTATGTTCATAATGGATTTTGGTCTGTAGTTTTCTTTATTTTTGTTGCCTAGTGTTGGGGCCAAGGTACTATTTGTCTCATAGAATGAGTTGGAAAGTGTTTTCTTCTCTTCAGTTTTCTGGAAGAGTTCCTGAAGAATTGTTATTATTCTTCCTTGAGACCTATTTGGGCTTGGGTTTTTCTTTTTTAGAAGGCATTTAACTAAAAATTCAATCTTTTTTTTTATTTTTTCTATTTTTTTTGTTTGTTTGTTTTTGCGGTACGCGGGTCTCTCACTGCTGTGGCCTCTCCCGTTGCGGAGCACAGGCTCCGGACGCGCAGGCTCAGCGGCCATGGCTCACGGGCCCAGCCGCTCCGCGGCATGTGGGATCTCCCCGGACCGGGGCACGAACCCGTGTCCCCTGCATCGGCAGGCAGACTCTCAACCACTGCGCCACCAGGGAAGCCCTCAAAATTTTTGATACGTTGTGTTTTCATTTTCATTTAATTCGAAATACTTTCTCATTTCCCTTTCGATTTCTTCTTTGACCCAGGGGTTATTTAGAGGCATGTTTTTTAGTTTCCAGATATTTAGGACTTTTCTAGGTATCTTTTGGTTATTGATTTCTAGTTTATTTCTGTCGTGGTCAGATAACATACCTTGTATGAATACTTTAAAATTTGTTGAGACTTGCTTTAGGGCCCAGAATATGGGTTTTCTTGGTAAGTGTTCCTCGTGCACTTGGAAAGAATGTGAAATCTGCTGTTCTGAGCAGAGCGCCCGTGAATCAATCAGCTCAGACTGGTCGACGTGTGTCCAAGGCTTCTGTGGTCTTCATGATATACTCTCTACTTGTCCTATCACTTATTGAGAGGGAGTGTTGAAATCTCTGACGACACCTGTGGGTTTATCTATGTTTCCTTGTGTTTTTCTCAGTTTATTCTTCATGTATTTTTGTTTGTTTGTTTTATAAATTTATTTATTTATTTGTTTTTGGCTGCATTGGGTCTTTGTTGCTGCGTGCGGGCTTTCTCTAGTTGTGGTGAGCAGGGGCTACTCTTTGTTGTGGTGCACGGGCTTCTCATTGCAGTGACTTCTCTTGTTGCAGAGCACGGGCTCTAGGAGTGCGGGCTTCAGTAGTTGTGGCACGTGGGCTCAGTAGTTGTGGCTCGGGGCTCTAGAACGCAGGCCCAGTAGTTGTGGCACATGGGCTTAGTTGCTCCGTGGCATGTGGGATCTTCCCGGACCAGGGATCGAACCCATGTCCCCCGCAATGGGACAATTTTAAGCTCTGTTATTAAAATGTTTATGTCTTCTTGGTGAATTAACCCTCTATCATTATGAAACGACCCTCGTCATCCCTGGTAACGCTGTTGCTCTGAAATCTAGTTGGATATTACGTCACTCCAGCTCTCTTTTGGTTAGTGTTAGACAGTTCATCTTGTCCCACCCTTTTACTTTCCCTCGTGCTGTCTTTATGTTTACAGTGGTTTCCATGTAGGTAGCCTGTAGGTTATCTGATCAGACGTCCTTGGCCTTTTAATTGTGGTGTTGGGATCATCTGCATTGACTGTAACACCGATATGTCTGGGCTTAGATCCACCTCTTCTTTCTGTTTTCATTTGTCCCATCTGTCCTTTGGTCCCTTTTCCCTCTTTTTCTGTCTTCTTTTGGGTTGAGTATTTTCTATGACTTTACTTCTCTCGTTAGTTTGTCAGCCGATTTCCCACCCCTCAAGGTCACCAGAGACCTCTGTGTTACCCTGGGGCATCCATTCTTGGTTCTTATCTTGGCCCCGCCCCCAGCCCCCCTCCCTCCTCTTGGGGACACTCCCGCCCGCCTCCCCACGGTCTCTCCTCCATCCCCTCTGCTCCTTAACGGTGACAGTGATGCACAGGGCTC
This sequence comes from Globicephala melas, assembly GCF_963455315.2. Taxonomy (NCBI): domain Eukaryota; kingdom Metazoa; phylum Chordata; class Mammalia; order Artiodactyla; family Delphinidae; genus Globicephala; species Globicephala melas. The sequence goes on from NC_083318.1 coordinate 766,034, forward strand.
AGGCTGGGCCCTCCCCTCTCCTCCTGTCCCCGCAGTCTCACTGGGTCACGTGGTGTAACGCCCTGCATACGGGGACGCCCACGCTTCTGTCTCCAAGCTCTCTCGGGATTCCCAGGAATCTGGCCACTACTCAGCATCTCCAGCGTCCCAGCGCCCGAGGGAAGCGTGGGCCTCCCCGCGCTCAGCACCTGCTCTCTCGCCCCGTCCCCTCCTCCGGCTGCTCAGGCCCAAACCTCCACTTCATCGAGTTCATTGAGACTCTCTCTCTCTCTCCGCTCTCGTGAATGAACCCCACTGCCTCTACTTTCAAAGCCCTGAGCCTGACCCTTCTTGCGGCCCCGCCGGCTCTGCCAGGCCACCGCCCGGTCTCACCAGCCATGGTGGTGGCCCTGGCCTCTCCTTCCTACATCCCCCCAGCCCCACAGGCCGCTCTCTGTCTGCTCGGGGTCCTTACACACACCGCCCTCGCTCTTCCCTCTCAAACCTTCACTTCGGGGAAGTCACAGCCCCTCCGCGGTCCTTAGAGCCGGTGTGTGCTGCCCGGCGACCCCCCGGGCCTCGCCGCCACCCGCCTGCCAGCCTTGCCAGGCTCCCCGCTGTCCCCTCCTGCCCTCCCTCAAGTCGCTGCTCTCACCGGACACCCCGCGGAAGACAGCAAGTCCCTGCACTCCCCCACCCCGCCTCCAGCCCTGCAGTTGTCACTTTCTGACCAAGGTTACTTGTCGTGTTCTTGGGTCATCTCTGTCTCTGGGACGCCGGCTCCACGTGGGTGGGGACCCTCGTCCCTTTGCTCCCTGGTCACACCTGAGCGCCCAGCGCACAGTGGGTGCTTGGTCAGCATTGACCTGGTGGCCGCGATGCAGGGAAGGAAGACCTGAGGGCCAGTCGCTCATCTGAGCCCTTTGGAGTCCGCCCCTGGCGGGCAGGGAGCCCAGCCCCAGATCAAGTTTGTGATGAAAGTTTTAAACCACACTGAGGGTTTTGTTTGTTTGTTTCTATTTATATTATTTTTTAGATTTTTAAATTAAATAAACTTTTTTTTGGCCACGCTGCACATCTTTCTGGATCTCAGCTCCCCGACCAGGGATTGAACCCGGGCCCTGGCAGTGAAAACTCTGAGTCCTAACCACTGGGTCGCCAGGGAAGTCCCTCTATTTTATTTTACTTATTCATTTTTAATAACCATTTTTAAAATTAAACTGTAGTTGATTTGGGACTTCCCTGGTGGCCCAGTGGTTAAGAACCCACCTTCCAATGCAGGGAACACGGGTTTGATCCCTGGCCGGGGAACTAAGATCCCACATGCCGCGGGGAAAGTAAGCCCGCGCGCCACAACTACTGAGCCCGCGCGCCACAACTACTGAGCCTGCGTGCCGCAACTACTGAGCCCGTGTGCCACAACTACTGAGCCCGCGTGCTGCAACTAAGACCCGACACAGCCAAATAGATCATTTTTTTAAGTATAGTTGATTTACCATTTTGTGTTCGTTTCGGGTGTACAGCAAAGTGACTCAGTTATACATATATGTACATATATTCTTTCTCATACTCTTTTCCATGATGGTTTTTCACAGGACACTGAACAGAGTTCCCTGTGCCCTACAGGAGGGCCTTGCTGTGCTGAGTTTTCATGGCCAAAGGGGACCAGGATATTAGGAATCTGCTTGAGAGTCAATAAAAGACAAAGCATTTGACGGAAGCAACTAGAGAAAACCAGAATCTCCTCACGTCCCCCTGCCGACGGGGGCCTCCCCGCGTGTGTGCGGCCCCTCCAGCCACGGTGACGGCGGGGCCCCCCGCCGCTGCCTTTGACTGGGCCCGGGCTTGGCGCTGGGCAGCCCCGAGACTCGAGGCTCCCGAGGCGGGGGCCCCGCGGTGTGCGAGGACCCCGCCCCCCAGGCCGGGCGGGCTTGGCCAGCGTGGGTGGTCGGCTGCGGGGGCCCCGGGCTCGGCCTGCGGGTGCTGCCGGCTGGACGCCCGCGGCGCTGGTCCGGGCGGGGCTGGGCACGTTGTCGGGGCCGGCGGCAGGAGGAAGGGGCTGTGTGGGGGGTGAGTGAGAAGCGGCCCGCGGCCTGCAGGCACTCCGCCTCCATGTGATCAGGGCACATCTACAGACACGTGCGAGGGGACACGCAGGAAGTGACCTTCACGCGCGTGTCAGCGTGGCCGTGCTCCCGTGACGGACCTCCTCTTCCCGGGCGCTGGAGGGGCCCCCGTCCAGCCCGCGCCGCATGGGCTGTGGTGGGCACGAGGGCGTGCCCGGAGCAAGGGGGCTTCTCTGGGGGTCCCCACCCCTGCTCCTGGGGGAGGGTGTGGCCTGCCTGGAGGAGGAGGGGCCAAGGGATCACAGTCACTGGTCCCGGGGCCACGGCAATCCACTCAGAGAGGGTCTGATGCAGGGCCTCCTCGCCTGTCCCCACCTGGGTACTTGCAGGGAGGCACCGGGGGAGCCCTGGACCCCAAGCGGGGCTCGGGTGTGAGCTCCACCCCAGAGCATTGGACAAGGGGCTGCCGGCCTCAGTCTGCTCACCTGGGAATGGGGCTCAGGGTCCCTGTTCTGCTCACCTGGGCAGGCGGGCGAGGGTCTGATCTGAGCGCGATCCTGGCTCCAGACTCCCAGAGCCGCCAGGAGAAGTCCCACGGCGGGGACGTGGCCGAGGCGACACGCCCCTAGGGGTGCTGGATGTGTGTTTGCAGGCTGCGCGGTGGAGGGGCTCCGCTGGACAGAAAGGGGTCCGGGTTGATCGTGGGGGGCGTGAGAGCCTGATGTGCGCTGCCCGCCCCGATCACGCCGACACGGGTTCGAGCCCCAGGACCCGCTGGGGCTTCTCGGGGGCGGGAGCCATGGTGCCTCCGGCTCCCCAGTCCCAGCGGGCGGCTCGCCCAGAAGCGCCGGGGCCCGAGGACGGCCCCCCGGCGAGGAGGTCCACGCCGGATCCTGCCCCGACCCAGGCAGGCCCTGGGTCCCCAGCCTCGGCTTCCTGGGTCTGTGAAATGGGCCCTCGTGTGAATGGTGGGTGTGGGCAGGCGGCCGGGCCGCAGAGGTGGGGATCCCTGAGTGCTGAGCCAACTGCCCCCGCCCCTGAGCCCAGCCGCGGCCAGGGCCTCGAGGAGCCCCTGCTGCTGTCCGGGCTTGGGGCCGGCAGGCCTCCCCCTGCAGCGCTCCCCTTGGCCTCCCAGGAGCCCCGGCACACACGCAGCTATTTAACTTTGCTGTGGCAGGAGTAATCGAGTCCCGTGTGTCTGTTACAGATGTGGAGAGATTGGGCCACCTCGGGCCGCGCCGCACACTCACAGCCCGCACAGAGCTCTGCCGTCACCCATTCAGCGGGAGTAATGAATGACCCGGGCGCAGCCTGACGCACACACCCGGCCCAGATAACGGCTGAAAGGAGGAAATTAAATTTTGCTTTTGTTGAAACGTTATGATTTATGTATTTGTAATATAGGCTGTGGTGGGCAATTGGGGGAAGAAAAGATTGCAGAGTATCCTTCAGGGTTACTGATGGCCCCACCGGCCACTCAGAGAGCTGAGGCCAGCCCACTGCCCTTTACGGGCAGGGATAATAAGAGACCTCAGGCGGCCCTCAACCGTTCCTGGCAGCAGAGAGAGAGGCTGGGAGGCCCCCCAGGGAGGCTGGGCGTGGGGTCCTCTGAACGGGGGGTGGGCAGGGGCGGCGCCCCGCTGGCTTGGACCCGAACCGGGCATTCAGATCGCCCCGTGCCCTATCTGGACCTATAAAAATAATTAACTTCTCCCGCCTGGCCCTGGAGAGACAGACACGTGAGCACATCCCGGTAATTTATAATCTTGCCGTCCTGCCCCTTAATGCAGCAATCAGAACACAGCTTATCACGTTGTAGAAGGTAATGAACTTACTAACTCCTGGCACCCGAGCTCCTGAGCGAGGGTCTGGGCGGAGCGGCCCCCCCGAGACGGCCGTCGGCAGGCACCTTAGTGGACAGGGCGGGCCTGTGGCCCTGGGCCCATGTGGCCTGTGTGGCCAGGGTGAACCACGGTCTGGCTACTGGGAAGCTGAGTCCCTGGCTGGGCTGGGTGGGCAGAGGGCACACTGAGGGCCTCATGGGGGGACCCAGGCAAAGCCTTCCCACTCAGAGCCTCCGGTCGCCCACCCGCGGTCCCCCTGCCCCAGCACGGCCAGGTGCTGGGACGCCATGACCCGCCCCCACGTGCTTGTTCATCCGGAGTCCCTGACGGTCCCGGGGAGCTCGCACGTGTGACTCACCTCAAGGTCCTGAGCGGAGAACATACCCTACAGGTGGGACTGGGGACCCCTGCTCCTCCAGAGGTCTGCTGTGGGGTGAAGGCCTCTGTGACCCCTGCAGGCTCGCAAAGGTGGCCCCTCCTCCATTTGGGGATGCCCAGTCTCACGTGAGGGAGGTCAGCCATGTGCCACACTGTGGGGGTCTCCCATGGGCCTCTTCAGCCCCCTCCCCGCCATCTTTGGGGCACAGTGCCCATTTCAACTAACTGGCCTGCGCCCCCAGGACCCAGCATGACCCAAACTGAACTCCCCTTTTCCCACCCCTCTGCTCCCCCATGGGGTCTACCTCAGCCCCTGCAACCCAGGGTGCAAGTGGGGCCTCACCACCTCGGTCCTTCCACAGCCACTCACAGCCCTGGCCCTCCCTCAGAAAGTCCTCCTGAGTCACCCCAAAGAGCAGAGAAAACCTGCTCCTTGCTGAGACTCTCTGAGCTGCTGGATCAGACTGTGCCTGAAGCCGATTTCCTTGGCCCACTTGGCTGTTTGAGCCAGAGCTCCCCCTGCTGCCTTGTGAGTTGGGGTCCCTGTCACTTGCACCACAGGACTCCTGGCAGTGCCTCTGTTTCTCTCTGGGACCATGCTGGCCTCTTGCTCTCGTCCTGGGACACAGGCTCCTCTGCTCAAGGCCCCGCCTCTGCTCCCAAGAGCAGGAAAATGATTGGTCCCCCTGGGCCAGGCGCCGGGCCGGCGGTGGTGGGGGGCGGGGGCGGGGGTTGGCCACACCCACTGCTTCGGGCAGACTTACCTGCTGCACAGGCTCCTTATTGCAACGGCTGCTTCCGTGGGGCTGTGAGCACATGTGGCGCCGGCTGGGCTGGGCCCTCCCCTTCCCGGCCCGAGAAGGGGAGTTTATCGCACAGGCAGAGGCGTGGGGCTGGGGTGGTCATTTTAGCAGGAGATGTATTCTGTGTTGGGTGCTGACTCCCTGAGAGTGGCTGCACCGTCTCCCTCTGCGGTGGTCCTGCTGACTGCTGGGGGCTCCCAGCTTGTGTGCGGCCCGGCGCCCCGCCCCTGCAGCCTCAAGCCCGGGCCTGCCCCACCGCTGCCCCTCCGCGCCAGGGCCTGAAAGGAAGTGGGACTCCTGCCCCAGGGCCAGTTGAGCAGACCCCAGGGGGTGGGGGGGGAACGGGTGGGTGCTGTCCAGGGCACCATGGCCAGGACCACACCTGGTGCTGGTTCTTTGGACGCTGCCCGCCAGGCGGCCCGCCCCCCTGCCCTAGACGGGGTCTATTCAAGGCGGGGTGGGGCAGCTGGGATCCTTCACCACCCAACGGTGCAGGACTGGCCACCCTGCGAGGCCTGGACCAGAGAGGGAGGCCCGCCCAAATCCCAGAAGGTGGGGCTCTGCAGGCGGAGGAAGCCGTGCGATGGACGGGGGTAGGGTGGGGTGCAAGGATTAGATTGGCTCCTCCCACCCTGGACCCCAGGCCTGCGTGGTGGGCACAGGTGGGCGCTTGCAGTGTGCTGTTTGGCCAGGATCGAGGCCTCGTTGATACTGCTAGGCTACAAGGAAGGTGGGCGGGGTGTTCTCCCTGGAGGGGCTGTGATGAGAGGGAGGTGTCAGGGATGGGGGTCCCTGCGGGGCCAGAGCCTGAGTGAGGGGCAGCTGGAGGAGGGGGGACCACTCCCCTCCCACGTGTGACCCCCTGCGCACGGCTCAGAAAGCCCGAGCCAGGCCAAGGACAGGGACCAGGTGCTGGGGGGCTGGCAGACCCCACGGGGGACGGCAGCACGAGGGCACCCAGAGATGGGAGTCCCGGAGTGAGTGGCGCGAGGGTCCCCATCCTCTCCACCGCTCCCCTCAGTGTGGGTAGAGTGAGCTGAAAACCGGGGCCCAGGACGGGGGCTTCTGCTCAGGGGACCGCTGTTCTGAGGTGTGGGGTAGAGACCAGAGCGATGGCCCTGCCCTGGCAAACAGGAGCGATGCCCGTGGGGAGGGGCAGCCGTCGGGGCCCGGCCCCCTACCCCCCAGGCCTCTGGCTCATGGGCTCCCCAGCCTGGCTCTGCTTTGGCCTTCAGGCTGTGTGCCCACCTCGTCTGACCGCGACCTGCCTGGGGTTCGCGTTGCCAGGGGCACCCCCTTCTCCTGGAGGCCGCTGCCCACTGGGCCGTCTGAGAGCTGGAGAGGTGTCTCTCGGGAGGAGGCGTGGCTGGGGTCCTGCTGACAGAGCCCCCACCCCCCCCCGACATGAGATGCCTCTGACTCTCTCCACGGAAACCCAGGCTTGTTCACAGCAGACCCAGGACTGGGGCCCGGGAATGATGGGACGGTTAGCAAGCGGCTGCCTGCCCGGGACAGAGGTGGGGTGGGCAGCGTCCTCTGCTGCTCGGAGCGGGCCTGCTGGGGCCGCCGCTCCAGGCTCACCCAGTTCACCAACCCGAAGGGGCAGCAGGTGGCCCCACTGGGGTCCAGGGTCCAGCTGTGGCCAGGGGTGGGCCCCCGGGGCCTTCACAGCCAAGGGTGATCAGGGACAACCGGGAGAGCCTGGTGGGCTGAGGACACGCCCTGAGAAATGTGTCCCCATCCTCCAAGCTCAGCATCCACATCTGTGAAATGGGTGTGGGTCCGCCTTGCAGAGGCCTGTGCAGACCAGGGAGGGAACAGCGGGAGGTGCGGGCCCGGACGCATCCTGTCTGAGGCCTGACCTGATCGGCCCTTCCACCCCCGAGGTCGGAGTCGGGGGTGTGGATTCCCACGGGCTGGGTCCCCATCACCCTCCGTGTCAGTCCTCAGGAGGGGGCTGGCGGGGCAGCAGCCCTGGCCACCAGCAGAGCCGTGTGGGGCTGGGTCCTTGGAAGGCAGCAGCTGGGGAGCCGGGCAGTGTCAGGGGCGGGGGGTACCCCAGGAGACTCCACCCAGCAGAGGCCTGGGAGAGCCACACGTCTTGGAGAAGGCGTCCCGGGCTGCTTCCTTCTGGCTGGGTGGGAGCGGGGTGTGTGCGTGTGTGAGCACACGTGTGCATGCATGTACGTGTGCATGACTGTGCATGTCTGCGTGTGCCTGTGTGTGTGTTGACGGTGCTTAGGCCCGGTGGCCTGCCCTCCCTGCAGCCCCCAGAGGAGGGGTGGGTTTTCCAGAAGGTGAGCGTGGTGCGTTTGGGAGAGACCCTGGGCGAAGGAGGCTCAGCCCTTCCAGCTCCCACCCCTGGGTCCTCTGGGGGCCGAGCCGCCTTCAGACACAAGCCTCGGCCAGCTCTCCCTGAGCGTCTCGCAGGCAGGCCGGCCTGGGAGGGAAGGCCTGGCTGATGGCAACAGGGGTCTGGGAGACCTGGCTGTGGACCCCACCCCCTCGCACCCCTCCCCACTGGCGTCAGGGCTGCCTGAGGTCTGGAGTGGGCTGGGTTTTCTGGCTGCCTGAGTTCTCAGTGCACGGAGCCCGGGAGGCCCCAGGACGGCCAGGATTTGACCAGGAGGTGATCCAGCCAGCAGGCCTGCACCCCAAGATGGTCCCGTGGGGCCAAGCTGAGTGGCCGCTCTGCGGCCACGTGTGGCCACCTGGCCTGGAGCCCCGGGGCCCTGCCCTGTGGGTCCTGGTTCACCAGTGTTCCCGGAGTCGCCGAGGACCCAGCCGGGCCCCTCTGCCCGGGCCCAGAGCAAGGGGCTTCTACCCTGGCCCACCAGCACACCTCCCCGAGGGCTGGGTGCGGCGGGGCGATTCATGCCCTTGGCCCAGGGTCAAGGGGAGACGCGCCTTCTGTTCCAGGAGCCCCTCTGCAGGCCACCCCCAGCCCTCCCTCCAGCCTCCAGCCTCCGTGAGGTCAGCTGCCAGTGGGAGGGGTGGGTGCGGGAGTCCAGGTTGTTCTGTGTGCTGTGGGCAAACACGTGTGAGCCCGCGGCCCAGGCCCCAGTGCCCTCAGTGGGTGGCTTTCCAGCCTCGTCCCCTGCGTCCTCCGGGCTGCGGGTGGCGCCGGGCTCTGAGTGGAAGCCCGGGGGCAGTGGGCGAGGGGATGCCTAGCGAGGGCTCTGTCTGCTCCGCCGCTCCCTGCGGGACGGGACAAGCGAGGGATGGGCTCGGGGAGAGGGCAGCCGCACTGTGTCGCCCATCGCTAGCTTTCTTTCTGCTCCTGTCGTCCATCGAGGCCACCTCGGGGTCCGCAACTGTGCCGCGTTCGGGGAGCCGCCAGAGGCCCCCGGTGTGGCTTGGGAACTGAGGGCCGGTGGGAGGGGGCGCATGGCAGCAGGTCACCCCCGCAGCCCGGGGAGCCTCGGGCAGGCGGGCTCCACTGGGTAGGAGGCCGGCGTGGCCCCGGGCGGGGGTCCCACCTCCCTCCAAATTCTCCTCCAGGGTCCCGCCCTCCAAGTTCATCCCCCGAGGCTGACGGAGGCGCGGCCTGTGGGTTTGGGGTCCCTCTTGCTGGCGGGGAGGAGAGGCCCATGAGTGCTGAGCACTGAGGGTCTCTGGGATGGAGTTTTCGGGGTTAGGTCCTGTGGGCGGGGCAGGGTGGGGGTGGCCCGTGTGTGTTGGAGCCGAGCTGGCAGCCGACGAATGTCATTTTGAAGAGCAAGAAATTTATACCGAGCTCTCTCTCCTGATCACTTGGGACGTCTCCTGGTTTCCAGGTGACTCTGCGTGAAGAGAGGCTTTCAGGGCGAGGCCGGGGCCGCGCGGGCGGTGGTCCAGGGTCTCGGTGAGGCCACCGGCTGGGGGCAGAGGGAGCTGACGCCCCGAGCAGGATGGGAGGGGCCCCAGCCTGGCCTGCGCCCGAGCCTGTTTTCACGCACCTGACGGGGCGGGAGTGACATCGGGTCTACCTGCCTGGAGAGTCTCCCGAGGGCCCTTGTGCCGTCACCAGCCACCGGCAGGCTCCAGTTGGAGCACCCGGCCTGGGAGCCACCCTGAGGCTTCCAGGCAGAGCCCCTCGCCCACAGACCCCCTCTGCCCCTGCCCACTGGGGCTGGCTGGCCGGGGCCGGCCCTGGCGTGTTCAGTCAACAGCCGCATCTTGCAGTAACTGTAGGTGCTGGGCTCCGGGGGCCATCCGGCCCCCCGCTGGACCTCCCTTTCCCGAGGTCCCTGCAGAAGGGCCCAGTGGCAGCTTCAGACTTTCTCCTCTGAGGGTGGCTGCCACCTCTGTGTGTGCAGAGGCAGCCTTGCGGGGCAGCTGGGTGACATCACACCTCCTGAGGGCCAATGACCCTGCCAGTGTGGGCTGCTGGAGGGACGCCCCGCAGTGGGCAGGGGGAGTCTGGAGTCCCGTGGAGGACGCCAACCATTTCCATGTTGTTTTGTTCTTTTGTAGATTATAGGACATGTGGGCTTGGGTCAAGCCTGGTCTGAAAGGGTAGAAGACACCAGAAAGGCAGTGAGTGGGAAGAAGGAAGGGGGCCGCCCCACTCACCGCCCAGCTCCTGGCCTCAGAGACTCCACCTCTGAACTGAGAGGTCCAGGAGGCCGCCCAGGATGTGGCAGAGGGTGAGGAGCTAAGACTTGGGTCTTCAGCAACGACAGAAGGACAAAGAGTCACACCAGGGGCTTCCCTGGAGGCGCAGAGGTTAGGAGTCCGCCTGCCAATGCAGGGGACACGGGTTCGAGCCCTGGTCCGGGAAGATCCCACATGCCGTGGAGCAGCTAAGCCTGTGCGTCACAACTACTGAGCCCATGTGCCACAACTACTGAGCCCACGTGCCACAACTACTGAAACCCGCGCGCCTAGAGCCCGTGCTCCGCAACAAGAGAAGCCACCACAATGAGAAGCCCGCGCACCGCAACGAAGAGTAGCCTCACTCGCCACAACTAGAGAAACCCCGCGCACAGGAACGAAGACCCAACGCAGCCAAACATAAAATAAAATAAATAAATTTATTTAAAAAAAGAGTCACCCCAGTGACCATGGGCATCACCCCTCTGTGCTTACTCACTGTCCACTCAATTCACCCTGGACTTCAGTCCTCTGTGAGGCGGGAACAGCGTCTTGTCCCTGGCACCATTCCCTGGAATGGAGGAGGGGTGAGGCATGTGGTTGGATGGGAGAGAGGGTGGGTAGATGGATGATGGGTGGGTGATGGGTGGGTGAATGTGGGATGAGTGGATGAATGGAAGTGAGGGAGGGTGGAAGGAAGGATGGGTGGGTGGGTGGGTGGATGGATGGGTGGGTGGGTGGGTGGATGGATGGACGGCCAGTGGGTGAAGGTGTGGATGCCCCTGAGCAGCTGGCCATGGCTGCACGCACACAACCATGCTGACCATTCTCTAAATTTACGACCACAGCCTCAAGGGGTCCTCCGCACCCCCTGGCAATCAGATCCATCCCTCTCTCTCTCTCTCTCTCTCCCTCTCTCCCCCCCGCTCTCTCTCCCCCTCTCTCCCTCTCTCTCTCCCTCTCTCCCTCTCTCCCTCTCTCTCTCTCTCTCTCTCCCCCTCTCTCTCTCCCTCTCTCCCTCTCTCCCTCTCTCTCTCTCTCTCTCTCCCCCTCTCTCTCTCCCTCTCTCCCTCTCTCTCTCTCTCTGTCTCTTCCCCCCCACCTCTTGCGCGCGCGCACGCGTGCGCACGCACGCCTGGCTTCTGGGACACTCTCCTCTCATCCTCTTCTCTCCTTAAACTGCCAACTGTCCTCCTTCGTCCTCAACCTCAGCTGACCTGCCTTCTCCATCTACCAAGAGGCCTGGATAACCTAAAAATAACGTCCTCTCTTACCATCGCCACCTCCACAGCCACCTACCTACCTGCTCCTACCTGGACACAGGTGACTTCCCTGCATTCCTGCGAAGGCCAGCACCAGCTCTTGGGCACCAGACTCTCACACGGATGTGTCAACTGACTGATGGAAAAAATAGATGCCTGGATAGGTTGATGGATGGCTGGCTGGCGTGTGGATGGATGTCTAGATATATGGAGATGGACGGGGCTTGATGGGTGGATGGGTGCACGAAGGAGGCGATGGACTAATGGATGGACGGACGGATGAGTCTGTACTTGACTGGACCAGTGGAGGAGGGATGAACAGATGGGTGCACTAGTACATGGTGGATACAGGAGTGAGGCAGACAGATGGGTGGGTAGATGGACGGAAGAACAGATAACCCGTGTCTGGAAAGAGTGAGGATGTCCCTGGCCCCCCAGGCCTTGGTTTGGGCCCCCACGGCCTCCTCACCCTCACCCCACTGCTGGACAGCCTGTTGATCGCATCTGTCTCCGGCAGCCTGGACCCGGGGGAGGCCCCTGAAAGGGTGGACGTTCCCGGCTCCCACGAGCTTCGGTCCCGGGCTGAGTGCACATCGTTGGAGGAAAGCGTGTGACCGTGTGTACGCGCGCACGTGTGCATCTGAGTGGCGTGCTGAGGGCGGGGCCGGCGCGAGGGTGGAGACTCAGCGCTGTCCTCCTGCCAGGGGCAGAGGTCCCCCAGCTCTCTGCAGGGGTCAGTGCACGCCGCGAGTCTCCCGCTTCTCCCCCGCCCTTGGCTTCTCTGGAAGGTCTCAGGGGGCGCGGGACTGTCCGGGGGCTGAGGGAGGCCGGCTGGCGGCGCGCCTCTCCTGTGCACGACCCCCGCGTGTAAGAGAGGGGGGTCGCCGCCACCGCCCGGGAGCCCCCCCACCCTGCCGCCCTGCAGCGAGCGTCCCGGGGGGGGCTGCGTGTCATTCGGGAGGGGTGGGGACAGCCTGTCAAGGGTGACCGCGTGGCAGCCGGCAATTATGCGATTGCCCAGCCACTCGCTCGAGGCCAGGGCTGCCGCGCCTCGGGCCCAACTCAGCGGCTAGGGCGCAGGAGGCGCCGCTGACATTTCTTCATCCGCGGGCGGCGATCGAGGTCCCGGCCTGCCCCGCGGCAGCCCCCACCTAAGGCTGAGGGGGTGGGGAGGGTCCAGGGTGGATACCCCCCTCCCGGGAGATGTGGACCGCGTGGGCCCTCAGGACTCCCCGGCTGGAGAGGGCCCACCGCCTCTCAGTCTGAGCTCTGAGTCTGGCTCTCGAGGCACCTAAAGGCCCCCCTCGCCCCCACCCCACCCCCCAAGCCACCCGCAGACGCTTTACCGCAGCCGTGTGGGTGCGCGAGACCCTCCCGTGGGCCGCGTCCACCTGCCGTCCCCCCCAGGGAGCCAGGACCCTCCCCGCTGCTTCCTCTCCCCACCCCCACCCACCTGGCCTCCTGGGAAGGCAGGTCTCCAGCCCCTGCTCCCGGCCGCCTCCCCCGCCTGCGGCCGGCCACCCCGTCCTAGGAGGTCACAGCTCAGGCCTGGCCCCCAAGACCTCCTTTGCCACCCCCGGGACATCCTATCCCTTGGCCTCTGACCCGGGACCCACCGGCGGGCATGTGCTCCTCTGGAACTGAGGGCCCGCTCCTCCTGGCCTCCGTCTTCTCGCTGCCCCCTCACGGGGGGAGGCGGGGGGAGCTCTCAGGGCTCAGTGCCCGGCCCTCCACTGCCCTCGCTGCCCCACACTCAGCACGACTGAGAGCGCACATGGTGTGCATGCGTGGGGCGAGCGCGTGTTTGTGTGTGCTCACATGCGCTGTTCAAGTGTGCGTGGTGTGCCCGCATGTATGTGCCCTGTGTGTCTGCACATGTGCCTTGTGCGTGTGTGCGCTCTCGTGCGCACGCGCGCGTGCGTGTGTCCCCGCCCCCACAGCTGTCACCCCACCAGGAGGCGGGCCAGGCGCAGACAGATTGGAACAGACTCTGCTCCTCACTCTTGCTTCCTACGCCCGCGGCCTCTGTGGGCACCCGCTCCCCTCTCCCGGCCACCTCTGGCCCCCCAGCTCCTCCCCACATCTGCAGAGCTGAGAGTTGCAGAGCCCCGTACGGAGCCCCGGTCTGAGGGACCCCACCCCAGGCCCTACAGTCCCGGGCAAGTCCCCCCACGCTAGGCTTCCTCCAGTCTGTCCTCACCCCGGGGCCTCAGAACACAGAGGACGAATCAGAGGGCCCTGGAGTCGGTGCCCAGCTCCCCACGTCCCCGGTGGCCGCTCAGCCCCCCCGTGCGTGTGGGCCACTGTGAAATGGGGGCGGGGGAGCCCCCCCCCAGCTGGGGGGTCAGGGTGGGTCCCTGGCAGCCCCGCTCAATGCCAAGTGATCGCGAGCGCTCGGCAGGCGCGGTTGCAGCGCTGTCCCTGCCCCCTGGGAGCCGCGGGGGCTGGGGCCCTGGCGGGCGGGCCGGGGACTCTGCGGTGCGCAGCGAAGGCTATTTAAATGCTCCATTGGAGAGGGATTAAAGTTTACGCAAGGTCACCGAGGATGTGATAATTATAATCACAGGTTTTGGCTCCACAATGACAGCCATTTGTTATTTCCGCTCGGGCGGCTCCCGCGGCCCCGAGCTGGTGACAGGCGTGGACTGATTTAGTGGCCCGAGCCCGCACCCCTCCCCTCCCACCGCAGTCCCAGCAGCCCCCACTGCCTGGGCCGCCACGGGGGCTCCACCCCCGGGGGCCGGGCTTATTATGGGATGGGAGGGGGAGTGGACAGCGGCGACCGAGAGGAAGATGGGGGCAGAGGCAGAGGGGCGCGAGGGCAGGGTGGGCTGGGGACCTGGGTCCCCGGTGGGGGAGGGGGCTGGTGGCACACAAGCCCGCCCGTCCCGGGGCCTCAGTCTCTCCATCTATGGAGTGGGGGTGCGCTGTGCCCAAGGTGCCTGGCTCCGGGGTTGGACCAGTTACAGCATCTATCATTACCCGCCACGTTAATAAGTCAACGGTGGCCCTGGGGCTGGGCGGGAAGGGTCTGTCCAACTCCACGACGTCTCCATCTGCAGTGTACGCTTGGGTTGTGGTGCTTTCATGGAACAGGGTCCATTTCTCCTGGAGGAAGTGTCCTTCCCGCAAACATCTGGCAGAGGCCCAGGGCCTGGCACAGCTCCATCAGGGATGTGCCTCAGTTTCCCCTCTCCCGACCCGGAGGACACAGGGTCCCTGGGGAGGGGAGGCAAGACCAGGCCCCCCTCCTGGGCTGTTGTCCTGGGCAGAGTTGGCGGCTCCCCTGCACCAGGGTCCCTAAACCCTGGACCACTGGTGCCGAGAAGGTCTCAGCAGGCAGCACGAGGCTGGTGAGTCCCGGCTGAGATCTGCCCAGAGGGGCCCTGAGGGCAGGGCACTTGCTGGCCAGGGCCCCTTTGCTCCCTCCTCTGTCCCGGGATGACAGTGGGAGGACAGAGTCCGGGAGAGCTGGCCTGCCCGTGGGGCGTGCCCTCCGCACACGGGGTCCAGGGCTCTGCCGGCGCAGAAGGAGGGGAGCCCCCAGCACCCCACCCACACCCCACCCGCCTTCTGCCTGTTGCTGTCCCGGGACTGAGGCAGCTCTTTTTGTTTGTTTTCGCCATCAGAGGTGAGAGCGCTTTAGTACATATTAAATGGTGATAAATAGGGGGTCCGCGCGGCCAGCCTGACGAGGCATTTATCTTGGAGGGGGTGAAGATTGATAACTTGCAGAGAGCATAAAAGTCAAGCCAGAGCCCGTCTGGGGAGGCCGTGTCCCGGGAGCCCTGCTCTGTCGGGTGCCTCAGGGGACCCGCCGTGCCGCGGCAGACCCAGATGGCCAGAGAGCCCTCCGCCCTGGCCCTGGCCTGAGCTGGCCAGGCTTCGGCTCCTCACCCAACTCCCAGCGAGGCAGGGTCGGCCTGGGCCCACGAACGTGCCCCCAACTCCCAGCGAGGCAGGGTCGGCCTGGGCCCACGACCATGCCCCTGGGCAGCGGGGGGCCGGTGGGGCTCCCGGTGACTAGCTGAGGCCCACCCGCCACCCAGGTCTGGTCACTGGAGTCTCCCTGTAGCCCCCCTGCCACCTCCAGGAGGTCCCTCCTGCCTGCTCCCATCCCCACCCGCAGCAGAGGGACACCTGCCAACACTCTTAAGACCCTGTGTGTCCCTCCAGGGCCTGAGGCTGCTTCCTGCCTGGGGCCTCACAGCCTGACCCCGCCCAGGGCCCCACGCAGCCCCACCTGCTCCCCAGTCCTCACTCCTCTGCTGAGGGGACCAGACCATGAAGCCTCACCCACCTGGCCTCCAGCCGCATCTGATTGGCCGGCTGAGGTCACGGGCACTCCCCGGCCAGACCCCTGCCAGGGCCACGCCCAGCCCTTGACTCGGCCCAATCAGGGTCCCGTTTTGGGACAGAAAGATAACTTTTGGGTTCTAGAAGCTGATCAGGAACCCTCTTACCTTCGTCCTATCTGACCCTTGCCCTCCCTTGGCCTCTGACCATCTTGACCTCTGACCTCCCTGGCCCCTAACCTCTCTGAACACTGCTCTCCCTGATCATTGCCCTCTGCGGCCCCTGCCCTCCCTGACCTTTACACTTCTGGCCCCTGACCTACCTGACCTCTACCCTCCCTAACCTCTGTCCTCCCTGGCTCTCGCCTTCTGCCCTTTCTGACCTCTGCCTTCCTGACCCCTGACCTCTCTGACCTTTGCCTTCCCTGAACTCTGACTTCCCTGACCCATGTCCTCCCTGACCTTTGTCCTCCCTGGCCCTATCACTCCCTGACCCTTGCCCTTTGGGCCCCTTCTTTCCCTGACCTTTGCCCTCTCTGACCTCTACCCTTCCTGGCCCCCATCCTCCCATGTGGCAGCGTGCACAGGAGTGGCTGGAAGGGACCCCAGGCCTCAGGGTGAGGACATGATGTCAACCTGCCTTGGGGCCGCCCTGACGCCCACAGGTCAGCACGGGGCAGCGCTCCCCGGACGAGGCTCAGGGGCTTCTGGCTGCTCTGCGTCCCGTCCCGCCCGGGGGCGCCCCTGCTCTGGGCCCCTCCACTGCCCTCCAGAAGTGGGGACCCTGCCCTTGAGCAGCCCTCCCTGCGTGGAGAGACAGCCCCAGCCCCTGTGTGTGCATCAAGGCCCAGCGGGGCCCGTGGGGAGCAGGGGGAGGGGGCTGGCTGAGGCCCGGGTCTGACCTCCGCGGGCCCTGCGAGCCGGGGGGACGCTGCCGGAGACGGGATCTGGCCGTTCGCAGTTTAGGGAAAGCCCTCTCTGCTTCCTCGTCTGCAACCTGGGCCCCAGCCTCAGCCATTGCAAAAGGACACGGCCTGGCACCAACCTGGCAGTGGCCTCACAGGCCAGGACCCACCCTCCAACCCCCCTCCTGGTACAGAATATGTAAATGCCCTGCGCTTCCCCGTGAGCAACACGATGAACCTCTTCTGTCGCCTCCCAAGAAAAATTCCCCTTCTGGGGAGGTGATGGATGTGGGCCAGGCGCCCTCCGGGTTGGCGCTCGCCGCCCTGTCCCGGAGAAATTGATGGACACCCCCGCCGCCCTGTCCCGGAGAAACTGATGGACACCCCCGGGAGGTGCCGAGGCTCCCTCTCCGCTCAGTTAATCAAACGAAGAGGTTTTATTTAAAATGCCCGCAGATCTTTCAAAGACAGCCACGGCGCCCCTCACATGGAGGGCGACCGTCCTCGGGACTGGCACTGACTTCTGGGGACGGGGCAGCTCCCCAGAGGCCCCCGGCCCCCTCCAGAAGCAGAGGCCCTGGTGGCTCTGTCCCCTGGGAAGCCTGACTGGGACGGGCTGCTCCGCTCTCTGGCACGCCCTCCACTGTGTGGGCTGGCGCTGTCCCCAGGCCCCTGCTGTAACCAGGTACCCTGACCGGACACCAGGATGGAGGCTCTCACCGATAGTCCTGGAGGCTGGACGTCGGAGATCGCGGTGCCGGTGGGTGTGCGGACAGTGCCTCCTCTGCGTCCTCACATGTCCGCTGCTCTGTGCCACGCTGGCCGGGGCTGAGCCTCAGGCACGGGGTCAGGGAGGCGCCCAGAGGCCGGAGGCTGGCGACTCTTGGGAGGCGAGGAGGTCGGGGTCGGGTAGGGCTGCCCGAGAGTGGACGGAGCGTGGGAGGTGTGGCTGGAAGGGCGGAGAGCTCACGGGGTTGGGGGGAGCCTGGGGACCTAGTGGGGGTCACTCCACCCCGTCCCCGGCCGCTCCCGCTCGAGCTGGTGTCTCCGTCTCTACCTGCCCACGGCCCCGGGTGGGCCTGCTGAGGCCCTGGCCAGGCCCCGGTGAAATGCACTATATAAATGTAAATTTCCCTTCGAGTTGGGCTCCCTCGTTCAACAAGCTATCAGCACGGCACTGTCAGTCCAATTTTTCACACTCTGTGTCTCTGTTCTCTGTCTGGGGCAATCCTGTTTCCCTGGGCCGTGGCAGGTTGGCAGCTGGGAAAGTTCAGCTGTGCAGAGATGCAGACAGGCCCACCTGACAGGTCCACCGCAGAGGGGCAGGGAAGCGCGGCCGCGGGCAGGCTGACCCAGGAGTGGCCACCTGGGCTGGGGGCGTGTTGAGGGGAGAGAGTGACTCCTCCCCAGCGGCCCGTTTTCCTGGCCGGTGGGCTCTGGGCAGATGGGGTGACGGAGAGAAAGGGGAGTGCTCTGTTTAGGACCCTCCCTCCCTGACCTAGGCCACCCCTCATGGGGCACCTGGGGCTCAGGGTCTCCCTCTGACCCCACTCAGGGGGCACAAGCCGGGGTCCTAGGAGTAGGACACGACCTTCCAGCAGCTCCCTTGTCTCCCGTGGTCAGGAGCAGGGCGGTGCCTGGGGCCCATCTTACAGGTGGGAAAACTGAGGCCTGGGCATGTGGCAGAGCCCTCAGCTCTGAGCCCTGGGCTGATCCCTGGCACCTAGAGGAGGGGACAGGCAGGCAGAGCACGGGTGTCAGGAGTCTGGGGGTGACCCTGCTCCGCTGCCCTCAGCCTGCTGTCTGCGCTCTCCAGCCGTCCCCACATCCTGCCCATCTGTCCTCCCTGGGACTCACTGCCACACCTGCTGGGCAAGGAGACATTTATCTGGTGCCTGGGAGCTCCCCACTTCTGAGGACAGGAGGGAGGCCCTGCCTCCATGTGAGAGGGCAGGAAGGGGAGTTCCAGGCCTCCAGGGGCTGGGGGAGCATCTGGCCAGAGGCCCCAGGGACACGGGGCTCATGCCCACCTGCCAGCCCCACTCAGGGACACGGGCAGAGGAGGGGGCAGGCAGGACGGCTCCGGGGAGGGACTCGCTTCATCCAGGTGTGACCGACACACAACACCCCATACACAGTGAAGGTGGGTGTGGATGCAATGAGCACGTGGCCGAGAGCTGGGCGATGGGCAGACCTGTCACCCCTAAGTTGGTTCTGCCCCTCCCCCCCACACCCCTCCTCCCCCGGGGAACCGCTGGTCTTTTTGTCCACATGGATTAGTTTTCTCTTCCTAGAATTTTATACATGGGGCTTATTCCTCCGGCTCCTTCCCTGGGCACCGCTGTGCTGAGCTTCCCCAGGTGCTTGTGCCTGGGGTCTGTCCCCTTGCTCAGCCGCAACGCGGGGCCCCACTCACCTGACGGTGGGCAGGGTGGTCTCCACCCGTAGATCCCGCGTCCCGCACAGCGTCGCCACACTTGGCGGTGGCCGCCTTTCCCCTTTGAGCCGCGTTAGGCCGGATGGCTGCATCCCACCAAGGCGATAAGCTGCACTTCCCTGAGGCTGTGGGCAGGAAGCACCTCGGTGCCCTCACTTGCATCCCTGGATCCTCTCTGGTGAAAAAAGTCCGCTCAAATCTCTTGCCTGTTTTTAATTGGGTTGTTTGTCTTCTTAGTATTAAGTTGTAGATCTTTTTTCCCTGTTTTTAAAAATTGAGATATAATTCATGTAACATAAAATTCACCGTTTGAAAGTGTACTCTTCTGTGATTTTTTTGTTACATTCACAAGACTGTGCAACTATCACCACTACCTAATTCCAGACATTCCTGTCACCCCAAGAGGAAGCCTGCCCCTCTCGTAGCTGCCCCCTCCCCCGGCGCCCGGTAACCTGCTGTCTCTGCAGACGAGAGTCTACTCCCCACAGAGGTGGGACCACACACTAGGACGTGTTGCCTGGGAAAAGGTCTGCCCTGTTTCGCTGAGCACGTGGGTGGCCCTGAGGCATCAAAGGCCTCACGGCTGCCGGCTGGGAGGCGGCCTTGGGGCCTGGAGCAAACAGATAGGTTTCCATGGGGCTGCTGCTCCAGACCCGTTAGTGGGGGTAAATGGGGCAGGGCTTCGGGGAGCAGAAGCCTGACCGCTGGGCGGGGGGGGGGGGGGGGGGGGGGGGGGGGGGAGATGGGGCGGGGAGAAGGGGTGGTCTGCAAGTTTTCAGCCCTCTGCTGCTCCGAACCTCATGGAGCGTCCCTCCGGAGCAGAGCCTGGCGACCTCCGGCTTGACAGGTAGCGAGAGGGGTTGGGGGTTCCTCCGAGGGGTGCAGACACCACCCCCACCCCGCGCTGGGCCTGATTTTTGGGGTGTCCATCTCCATGTCGTTTGCTTTTCCCAAAGCCTGCAGAAATCTGATTGCTCTTTGGAGGGAAAAGTGCCCTAAATGAAGCCGTTAACTGCGAGCAAGCGGCTCCTGTAGCGGGCAGTCTCATCGGCCTTGAGGCAAGCACGAGCGTGGGCTCCTGGATGGAGCGCCCGGGCTGCTGGGTCAGCGGCCCAAGGCCGGAGCTCGCCGCGCCTCAGGGCGCCCCTCTGGCCGCGGTTAACTGGAATAAGGAAGTCAATCCGCGTGGCCCGTGGGACACGATCTCCGTTGGATTGCTCTCCTGGGCAGATTAGTTAAGCGCCGTCAATTAATGGCCCCGGTCCAAGGGGACACGTGAGCCACTTTCCCAGGCGATGTCAGGCCTGCAGGGAACACCGCTCTGAGCCGACCCACAGCCCCCGTGCTGGTGCAGGGATGTGGCTGAGGAGGCGCTGACCTGGCCCTCAGGGGAGCGGGGAGCTGGAAGCAGGCTTCCCACTGAGCGGGGTGAGGGCCCCCGACGGGGGCTGACTCCCTGGGTGTGGTGGACTTGCTCCTCATGTGAACAGAGCTCAGGGCCTGGATGTCCCGCTGCCTCCAAGTCCCGCCTCCAGCCCCGCCCCCCAGCCTCTGCTCCCATGGTGGCACGGTCCTCCCCATTGTTACAGGGCACCGAACATCATGTGGAAACTGGGATGCTGTCACGACGGTGTGGCTCCCACACCCCAGGCTGCCGATGGGCACCGCTGCTGACTCAGGGCCCTGGCTCCCAGGCTCCCTGCAGGAAACCAGAACATGCGGGTGCGGAGTAGGGTCTGCCGCCACATGGGCTGCTTGCGCGGGATCTCAGGGAAGCAGAGCTCGAGGGCTCAGGGGCGAGACCGGGGAGGAAGCCCTCTCCTGGCCAACCCCACCCTTGCCACTTCTGCTGGGCCCAGGTACTGAGTTGGCCAAAAAGTTCGTTTGGGTAACATCTTACAGAAAAACCCAAACGAACTCTTTGACCAACGCAATACACGGCCAATCGCTTCCCCCTTGGGCCAAAGAGCCTGCCAGGGAAGATGAGCTGGCAAACTGCTGTCCTGAGTCTTAAAGACAGATTCAGCCTGCAGCTAGAGCTAGACATGGCCACCAGCCTAGCCTCTGCCACCTGGCAGAGAGGTAGCCCTGAGCAAGTGGCTCTACAGTATCCTCATCTCGTGGGGCTATTCTCACTCAGAGAACAGATGGGGAAAATGCTATGGGCCAGAAGGAAATGACGGTGATGAGGTAGTGGCGATAATGATGATGATGGTGATGGTGGTGATGGTGGTGGTGATGGTGGTGGTGATGGTGGTGGTGATGGTGAGTGATGATGGTGTTGGTGGTGATGGTGGTGGTGGCAGAGGACAGCAAGCATTCATTGTCTCACAGAGTTTCTGAGAGTCAGAAGTCTGAGAATGACGTAGTTGGGTGGTTTAGCTCAGAGCCTCTCGTGGGGCTGCCGCCCACTTGGCAGCCGGGACTGCAGGCGTCTCACAGCTCGACTGGCAGTGGGTTTGCCCCTAAGGTGGCCCCAGGCTTGGCGGGTCCTCACTGCCTGCCGGCCCCTGCTTTGGGCTTCTCTCCGGGCTGCCAGCGTGGACACACAGGCAGCTGGCCTCCCGCGGAACCAGCGTTAGAGAGATGGGGGTGGGAGGAGAAGGGAGGGAGGGAGACCACACCAGCAGCCGAGACGGGAGCCGCTGTCGTTCCGTCACCTCATCTCAGACGAGACACCCACCCCTCCTGCCACGTCCCAGGGAAGCAAGTCACCAGGTCTAACCACGGAGAGGGCCCTGCGGGGCGTGAGCATGGGGAGGGATCAGGGCTGTCTCAGAGGCCTCCTGCCGCAGCGGTGGTGACACCACGAAGCAGGAGCCGGGGGCATCTTCTGGCTTCAGGCCCCTCCAAGCGGGAGGCCAGACAGAGTCTGTGGAGCCTGGGTCTCATGCATTCCTTGTGAAGAGGAAGACGGTTCTGGTGACCGCTCGGGCCCCAGGCCCTCTGCCGTGTTCCAGGAGCTGTAGACGGCTGTCCCTCTCCTTTTATTCTGCATAAAACCAGAACCTTAGTGCCCACTGTGGGGAGGGAGGGCTGAGGCCCCCGGAGTCCCCAGGGCAGCTGCAGTGGACACCTGATCCAGGCCTCTGCGTGTGTGGGCATCGTCTCCTGGCCCACGGGGCCTCTCTGGACAGCAGCTGGGAGGAGCGGCTGGTGGCCCAGACCCCAGGTCAGCCCTCGCCTGGCCCCTGCCTGGGGAGGGCCCTGGACGCAGTGGGGCCCCTCCCCGTCCCGTGGCCCAGCCCCCCACCCCCCGGCTCCACGGTATAGATTCCCCCCAACGCCCTCCCACTGCAGTCAGCCTCTGAGGAATGAACGTGGCATCCCATAATTTCCCCGGCGCTGCCCGATGGGACAGTTTGTAATAAAATTGCTTCTAAGAACATATTTGCAAGTCCCCAGCACATTTTTTAAGCAGAACGATCTCTCGTGGGGCTCTTCGTCTCCATGATTAAGCAGCCCACTTGCTTACATATATTTTGTTACATGCGTCTTAACCAGGCTGAGGAAGCACCCTCTCTCTGCAGAGCCTCCTTGAAA
The DNA here is from genome assembly GCF_963455315.2 of Globicephala melas. Taxonomy (NCBI): domain Eukaryota; kingdom Metazoa; phylum Chordata; class Mammalia; order Artiodactyla; family Delphinidae; genus Globicephala; species Globicephala melas. Next base: position 788,121 of record NC_083318.1, read on the forward strand.
AACTGTTTTGACGTGTGATTTACGGGGTTATCTGATGAATCCGCTCCCTGGAGCCAGTGACAGCTTGGCCTGCCCAAGGAAAGGGACGGGCTGGCTCCTCCCTGGCAGGGGGCCGGGTGGCTGGGGCAGGGGACTGGGCCACCCGGGGTGACCCTGGACGACCCAAACACTGTGGGATAGGGAGGCTGGGTGGGGTATGAGGCGTGTGAGGTTGAGATCCACTGTTTCTGGGGTCTGTGCTGGCCCCTCCTCAAGCCCCAGGCCCCCCACCCCTACTCGGAGCAGCTGGCAGGGGGAGGGAGCCGGCATCTTCCACCCAAGGGCAGCAGGGCCACTTTTTGTCCGGTGCCACGCAGTCCCAGATGGTGGCCATGACGCTGGAGCAGGGCCAGGGCAGGGCCTTCCCTATCCATGGAAGAGTCGGGGCCTGAGCAGTGGCCGGCACAACCGTGGGGGAACCACGCAGGTGTCGGGGCTCTTCAGCCGTGCAGAGAGCTGTCCTGGGCATCTGAGCAGAGGTCCCCCCAGGACAAGCCCGCACCTTGGCGGCCCTGGGGAGATACGCCCCCACTGGGCGATTGGGGTCCCCACCCTGCCACCCCCTCCCGAGTGCCAGCCTGGGTCGCCAGGGACACCACTGCCTGTCACTGGGTCACTGACTTTTCCCTTCACTACAAGTGGCTGTAATGGAACTTGTTTCCTGCCCCGTCCACGGGATCTGCTCACAGACCCCTCCCTCCCTCGCTCCTTGTGGGACGAGCCAGCTCCTTAAAGACGAGCCCCAAGCCCCAGTGACCCGGCCGGTCACTAGGGCTGACCCCGGAGGTCATTATCTCTTGGGCTTGTTCACACCAGAGGGACCTGAATGCTTGTCTGAGGTCACCCAGGTCTCTTGGTGTAGGACGCACACCTGCTCCGTCAAGCCCACCGGGGCAGCTAGGGTGGGCGCCCAGGAGGCGCCGAGCTTTATGAAGGTCGAATGGTGCCCTTTACAGGTTCACTTTCTGCACGGAGGCTGCACCCGGGGTGCAAAGCAGGCCAGGCTCCTGTCTTGCGCTCGCCACCTCGCTGACTGCCCGGGGCCTGTGTGCCTCAAGGCCAGCATTCTGGGCAGTGCCCAGCACCCCGTCCCATCAGTTCACCTGTGGCTGGGAAGCTGTCGCTGAGAGCCCGAGGCTGAGACACCTCAGCTGTGCCCCTGCAGCCCCAGCACGAGAGGGCAGGGCTCAGCTCTGTGTCCCCTCTGTCCCCAGCTCCAGCTCAGGCCTGGCCCTGGGCCCAGCCTGTGTGTGCACGTCCACACAGGCATCCACATACGTCCAGGCAGGGCAGGCACGTGTGTGCACCTATGCGTGTGCCACCCTGGTGCCCGCAGACGTCGGGGAGCTGCAGTGACAGCTGAAGGCGGAAACCAGCCCGACATCCGTGGGCAGATGATGGACAAACGGAACGTGGACTACCATGCAGCCTTTCCTTGGAATGAAACTGAGACGCGTGTGACAACACGGACGAGCCTTGAGGACGTTGTGCTGAGGGGCGTGAACAGCTCAAAAGCATCCACGCGGCCCGGCATGTCCAGACGAGCAGCCCGTAGCACGGAGGGCAGATGAGTGGTGGCCTGGCTGGGGCGGAGCTGAGGGGCACAGGGCTGTGAGGTGCTGAGAACGTTCTAGAATTGACTGTAGTGACCGTTGCACGTCGGCATATATTAATGCTAAAAAGAAATTGACTTGTACGCTTTAAATGGTATGTGAGCTGTATTTCAATAGAGCTGTTTCAGAAAAGAACGAAATTGGGCGCCAAAGGGAGCGGGGTGATGGCGTGAGGGCCCTCAGCTTCGAGCCCGCCAGCCCTTCCCCACCATCGCCCCCATGTGACACTCCAGCTGCCGCGTGCCGCGTGCAGCCCTCAGGCACCTCCTCGCCTGGGCTCCCCACGAAGGCGGGAGGGGACCAGTCTCGGTCTGCGGCCTGTGCCCCTTCCCCACGGAGTGCGGGGTCCGGCGGGCAGGGGGTGAGCACGCAAGCCGGGGGCTCCGTGGAGCTGTGAGGAGACCGTGAAGCAGAGACCGGGGTCGGGAGAGACGGAGGTGGGATGGGCGGGGAGGGGCGGGGGAGCAGCCCCAGGCCTCCGAGCAGCCTCCCAGGAGGCCCCTCCCCCGCCCCCCGCCCCCCAAGGCAGCTGGGTCGGCAGAGCACAGGGCCGCGGAGGTGGCCCAGGCTGGAGCTCAGCAGGGGCCAGGGCCGCTGGGCCCTGGGCTGGGGACTGGGGGGCTGCCGGCTGTGGGGCGCGGCCCACCTGCCCGCCAGCAGGAGGTGTGGCTCCCATCCCTCTCTGGAGGCCTCTTCGGGCTGGAAGGTGGCCCGGGTGCCCGGCCCTCCCCCACCCACCTGATGCAGACACCCCTGGGCCGCAAGACACCCTCAAGCCCCAGGTCTGCCTGGAAGACAACCCTGGGAGGGACCCCCAAAGGTGAGAGAGGGGTGGCCCATGCAGAACCCTCCCCTACTCCCAGCCCAGAGGACCCCTCCCCAGTGCCCTTCTCCCCAAGGTAGAAACGGTTAGAGATATATTAATTATATTTCTCCCCTAATGGGCTGCTTACTTTATGAAGTGAGGACACAAAAGTAAATTTTAAAATCAATTATACAATTACATATGTAGCAATAACAGAGTACACAGCTAATCTCCGCTGGGTCAGGACGGCAACCTTCCAATAATGCAGGTTTCATTAGGGGAAGGGCTGTTATTGCCAAGAATTACAGAAATAATGGGAGTGGGTGTATTCAGCGAGAAGTAACAAATGAGGCTGCTCGCGAGATAAGACGCAGAGGCGGCGGCTCCGCGACAGCCCGCGAGGCCGCGTACACGGCGGGTCACCTGCGCTCGCCTCGGGAACGAGAATTAATTTCAGACCCTTTCTGGGCCTGACGGTGGGGGCTTCTGCTGGGAGCTGCTGCCACGCCTGGTGAGGGCAAGGGGAGCAGAGGGAGGGTCCTCCGCCTCCTTCATCTCCGCTGCTCCGGCCCTGGTGGGTCCCCAAGGCGTGAGCCCGGCCACAACCCCGTCCTCTCCGCGCAGCCCATAGCTGTAAGCCGCCCGCCTGCCCCCAGGCTGCCGGCCGGCACTTTGGGCATCTGGAAACCTCACTGACTCCCCATGACCCCTTCTCACCACCGCCCGGGCTGCTGGGGACACGACCCTTCCCACGTCGGCCTGGCTTCTGGTGTATCAGAGGCAGCTCCCGGATGCTGGAACGAGCTGGAGGGCGTGTGCTCGGAGCCAGGCTGAGGGCTCCTCTCTAGCCTCAGTGCCCGGGCGGCCGCTGGCTCTCGCCTCGGCCCCCAGGGAGCATCTGGGGGGCGTGGAGTTGGGTGTGGAGGCTGCACTAGTGTCGAAGTTGAGCACAGAGGCCAGAAGGGCTGGGAGGGTCGGCAGGAGGGGCAGCCCTGGGTGGACCCCGGCCCAGGGGCTTTTACAGACACCCCATTTCACCTGCAGGGGTGGAGCCTGAGCCGGCTGCCTGTGCAGAGAGGAAGTGAAGCCCCAAGGTCACAGCCGCCAGGGGCCACCGAGCTGGAGGCCCAGGGCTGCAGACCTGCTAGCTTCCTGCTGCCAGGGTGCCTGCTGGGGGTGGTGGGGCAGCGGAGGCCCGGCCCCGTGAAAGGAGGGGGGTCATCATCTCCAGGATGGGTTCCAGCAGGACGCAGAGCCAGCCGTCAGGACCGCAGAGCAGTGAGAGCCCTGCACCCAGGGCTGGGGAGCCACGGCCTTGGTCATGCCCGGTGGTATGTGTGCCCCGAGGCCGCTGGACAGCCCTGCAGGGCCGAGGCTCCTACCCAGGAGGGCACGGTGGTCTCCTTGGCAACACCCTCATCCTCCACCAGCCCCGCGGCCCTGCCCATGGCTCTGCCCTGTGGCTCCCAGAAGCTGGCACGGATGGCACAGGAGCGGCCACACGCTGGCTGCGACGGGAGGGGTCCGTGGATGAGGGACGCCAGCAGCTTTGCAGCGGGGCTGGGGTCAGGCTCCGCGTGTGAGCAGGGGGTCACCATTTTGTGTGTCCCACCAACAGGGCTCTTGGTGTCTCGAGGTTCCTGTCTGCTCTGGGGTCAGTCCTTGATGAGACTAGGCCGGGCCTGACGCAGCCTGGATCTCTCAGGGCCTAGGGGGTGCCCCGGCTCCTGGAGAATTCCTCTGCACTCCTAGAGGGGCCTTCTAGAAGGTCCTGCCGGACATACACACAGCTTTAACGCAGAGCTGAGAGCTGGGGTCTGGTGATTGCAGGGGCTGCTGGCAGAGGCTGGACGGCCTGATGACGTTTCTGGTGAGATGGGAGGCCAAGCAGGTGCCTGGGGAGGAGGGCAGGTCTCTGGTCCGCTGACCCCGCATCCTGGGATTTGATGGCCAGGAGGACAGGGCGGGGCAGCCGAGATCTCCGTGCCTGGGTCCCATGAGGCGTAGCTGTCACGGGTCCACGAGATGCTGGACCAATCTGGCCACTCTCACCCTCTCCTGTGGGAGCCGCGGGGCCCCCAGGGGGCGGGGGTAGCCCTCCCTCCGACAGGCAGGTGCACGAGGCCCGCGGAAGGCCCATTGCCAGGCCCGCCTGCCGAGGCGGGAGGTGGAACCGCCCAAGTGCAATTGAATCTGCTGTGATTAAGGTGCGGATTCCCGCGCATGTAAATGAGCTGCGAGCCGCCAGCACGGGCCTTTCTTTCTGCGCCTGCAAATAGACGCTGATAAGGGGATCTTTGTAATTACACGGAGCTACACTGGTCAATTCTGACTTTTAAATACCCCGCAGGGCCCGAGAAAGGAGAAAGCGCTGAACACATGTTCTTCTGGGCCACGGTGGCGGGTCCCTTTGAATTCCGCCCGCTCGTGAGCCCAGCCACGGGGGCCGCAGCTCCTTTGTGAGTGCTATCGCTCTATCACCGCGTGAGATCATTTCCAAATTAAATTTTATGGTCCATTACTTACGGCTCCGACACTGGTCTAATGGAATCTTAAATGGAACTGACTTGATCTGTGTGGGGCTGGCCTCTCAGTTAAGATGTTATTTAGTTCTAATTATCAGATAATGAACTCGGGAAATTTAATTTTTAATATTTGTATGTCAAAAGTCCATTGTGTTTTGCCTGGAGATTTGGAATTAAAAGTTAACACGGGTCCAACACCAGTCCCAGAACATCTCCCCGAGGGCTGGGGCCACACTGAACCCCCAGTGTGTGCAGACGAGAACCCAAATGATCTCCGGGCACCCGGGTTGAAGGAGACCCAGGCTCTGCTGCTGCAGGACGGCGGTGGGAGTGGACACGGGCACCAGGCGCGGCATGCTGGGGGCTCTGGACCCCGAGTTGAGCGCCGGTGCCAGGCCCACCCTGCAGCGCAGGTACCACGGGCCCAGGGTCCAGCCACCCACAGGTCTGGCGTCTGTGGCAACGCCGTCACCCCCAGCTGTCCCCCAGGCCCTCAGGGAACCCTGGTCCTGGTGGAGACCCTGAGCACCGCTGCCACGTTCCTGGACTTCACAATGAGGACGGGAAGATGCACGTTTTCCCCTTTCCTGACGAGGTGGGGGCACCTCCTCTCCAGGCAGAACTGCCAACGGCCGCCCGTGGTCAGTCCACAGAGCCATCTGCAGGCAGCCCCAGCCCCGCACCTGCTCACAGCCCTGGGTGGGGGTCTCAGGAGCTCTGGGGAGGCACTGTTCCAACCCCTGCCTCTAAGGGTCTGGGCCCAGGTGCTGCCGGGACGAGCCAGACTCTGTGCACCCCGCTCCCATCTGAGCCTGGACTAGAGGCTGGAAGTCCCCCAGCTCTGCCGCGACGTCAGGGCCCAGTTATGCTTCCTGTAAGGAGCCAAAGTCTCGGGGATCTGATTCAACCATTTCTTAGCATCACTCAGACACACGGGAGCTTCCTCTCTGCTCTGAGCGCAGTGAGGCTGAGAGAGAGGAGGTGCTCAGGGTGGCGCTGGAGACCCCCAGGAGGGCTTCCTGGTGGAGGGAGCGACAGCAGGGCACTGGGAGGCAGGTGGGATTTGGCAATAGACAGAATCACAGCGGGGGCAGGGAAAGGGTGAAGGGGATGAAGGGACCGAAGGATGGACAAGGGGCAGGGGGACAGGTGAGTGTCCAGTGGTGGGGCAGCTGGGAGGACAAGGCTGGGCAGGAGACTGGTGTGGATGGTGTGAGAGGAGACCCAAGGGCTGGACTCCGGGGACCAGGAGCAGACAGGCCAGCCTGGTGCCCCCAGACTCTGGAGTCTCCCACCGAGACCAGCAGCTACAAGGTCACCTGGAGTCCCAGCGGAGGGCAGCGCTGGCTGGGCGTGGACGGCCAGCAGCCCTCCCCACGGGATGCTGTGCCGGTCTCCCCTCTGCCAAGCACCCTGTCCACCAGCAGACCATCAACGCCCAGGGGTTGATCTGGGCATCTTCCCACCAGAGTTTTAATTATTTGGATCTCCCACCACCAGGGAGGGCCCTTGGCTGTGCTGGGCTCACCCACACAGGGCAGGGACGTTGACATCGTCTGCCATTTCCAGCACCGGGAGGCTGGCTTCCACGGTGACCACGGGCCTGCACACACCAGCTCCACCCCCCGGGGCCAGGAGGTTGGGAAGCGGTCTCTGCCCCACCCCCACCCTCTCCCTGCTGTCCTCTGCACGGCCAGGACCCATCCTCCCACGAGAGCGGCCGCCTCTGGCTCTCCGTGGCCACAGTGCTCTCGTCCGGCTCGGCCGGCTGTCCGGCCGTCCATCCGTCCATCCGTCCCAGACTTGCCTTCTGGGGCCCGGAAGGTGGACACCGTCATCTCCACCCTCGTTTTCTTCAAATTCACATTTCACAAGATTTCTTGAATTGTTGAAGACAGAGCAAAAGAATAATTTTACTCTTCCTGTGTAAGACACGGCCGTGAGGCCGACAGGGCGCCCCCAATATAGAGGGGCCACCAAGGTGGAGACGCGGAACCAGCTTTCCGGCGTCTGGGCCCCACGGGGCAGCAGCCCGTAGTCCTCGCCGGCCCGTCCAGGAGCTGACCCTGAGCCGGTCCCCCTCCCTGCCACATGCGTGTAGGGGACACGCGTGCGGTGTTTCCTCCCGCCCCCTCAACACGGACGAAGTCGGGCGCCCGACGGCCCCCACACTGGGGCCCTCCGTGAGACTGCAGGCCAGCTCCGAGGAGCCCTTCCCCCAGGAGGTGGGACGCTCCCTCAGCCCGAGGGGACCGGAGCCCCTGCTCTTACAGTTAATCCTTTTTCATCATGAATAATTCTTCACATCAAACTTCCCTGTTTGACCCTGTGTGGTTTCTATCTCCTGATTGGACCCAGGCTGATCCAACCTCTTCACGACTTCTTTTTGGATTTCTTTATTGCAGTAAAACACACAACGTAAAATGTACCCTCTTAACATTTTAAAGTGACAGTTCGGTGGTACTAAACACACTTACATTGCTGTGCAGCTGTCACCACCACCCACCCCCAGAACTTTTTCCATCCCGTGAATCTGAAACTCTGTCCGCTTTAAACAACTGCTCTGTTTCCCCTCCCCCAGCCCCTGGCCCCCACTGCTCTGCTTTCTGTCTCTATGGATTTGACTCCTCTGGGGACCTCATATAAGTGGAGTCATACAGTATTTGTCCTTTTGTGACTGACTTACGTCACTGTATCCCACCGTGTGGATGGATAGCATTCACCCATCCACAGACACTGGGTTGCTTCCACGTCTTAGCTATTGTGAATAATGTTACTGTACATACGAGTGTACAGGTATATCCCTGCTTTCAGTTCTTTTGGGTGTGTACCCAGAAATGGGATTACTGGATCCTATGGTAATTCTCTGTTTAAGTTTTTGAGGAACCTCCATACTGTTCTCCAGCAGCTGCACCATTTAATACTTTCCCACAGGGTTCCAGTCTCTCCACATCCTGGCCAACACTTGCTCTTTTCTGTTTTTTGTTTTAGTTTTCGTCGTTGCCTGATGCGTGGGAGGCGGTGTCTCATTGTGGCTTTGATTTGTATTTCCCTGACAGTGATGTTGAACATTTTTTCATGTGCTTGTTGGTAATTCGTGCGTCTTCTCTGGAGAAATGTCTGTTCAAGTCCTTTGCCCATTTTTAATTGGGTTGTTTTACTTTGTTGTTGGTTTCGTTGTGGCGTTTTAGGAGTTCTCTGTATATCCTGGTTATTAATCCCTTATCTGATAAATGATTTGCAAATATTTTCTCCCATTCTGAGGGTTGCATTTTCACTCTCTTGATAACGTCCTTTGATGCACAGAAGTTTTAATTTTGATTAAGTCCAGTTTATTTTTTTCATTGCATGTGTTTTGGTGTCATATCTGAGAAATCATTGCCAAATCCAAAGTCATAAAGTTTTCCCCTATGTTCCCTTCTAACAGTTTCATAGTTTTAGTTCTTACTTTAGGTCCTTGATCCATTTCAAGTTAATTTTTGTATATGGTGTGAGGTAAGGGTCCAATTTGCATGTGTATATCCAGTTTTCCCAGCACCATCTTTTGAAAAGACTGTCCCTTCCTTTCCCCCATCAAATGGTCTTGGCATCCCTGTTGAAAATCATCTGACCATATGTGTGAGGGTTTACTTCTGGGCTCTTGAGTCTATTCCATTGGTCTATATGTCAGTCTTTATGCCAGTGCCACACTGTTTTGATCACTGTAGCTTTGTAGTAAGTTTTGAAATCAGGAACTGTGAGTCCTCAAACTTTGTTCTTCTTTTTCAAGATTTTTTTTTTTAATTTCCCCAAATACTGTTGATCATTTCTGAGTATTTTTTTTTAAGGGGACACCACCTTTTTCGTGTCTGTTTGTTTGATTTTTGGCTGCGTTGGGTCTTTGTTGCTGCACCCAGGCTTTCTCCAGTTGCGGCGAGCAAGGGCTACACTTCATTGTGGTGCATGGCCTCCTCATTGCGGTGGCTTCTCTTGTTGCAGAGCACAGGATCTAGGCACACGGGCTTCAGTAGTTGTGGCACGTGGGCTCAGTAGTTGTAGTTCACGGGCTCTAGAGCACAGGCTCAGTAGTTGTGGTGCATGGGCTTTGTTGTTCCGTGGCATGTGCGATCTTCCTGGACCAGAGATCAAACCCGTGTCCCCTGCACTGGCAGGCAGATTCTCAACCACTGCGCCACGAGGGAAGTTCCCCTTTTTCAAGATTTTGAGTATTTGGGGTCCTTTGAGGTTCCATATGAATTTCAGGATGAAATTTTCTATTTCTGCACAAAGTCTTGTTGAGATTTTGATAGGGGTTGCATTGAATCTGTAGATCAATTTTGGTGGTGCTGTTTTCTTGACAATATTAAATCTTCCAGTCCATGAACATGGGATGTCTTCCCATTTGTTATGCCTTCCTTAATTTCTTGCAGCAATGTTTTGTTGTTTTCAAAGTGTAAATCTTTTACCTCCTTGATTAAGTTTACCCCTACATGTTTTATTCCTTTTGGTGCTATTATAAATGGAATTGTTGTCTTAATTTCCTTTTTGGATTATTCATTGTTAGAGTATAGAAATCTTCATGATTTTTCAAACCCTTTAAAATTAAACTATAGTTTTAAAAATGTGTAAAGTATGACTGTACCTCTCAACTGTCACAAAATGAAATCCATGTATCCACCTCCAGGTCAAGAAATAGAATGTCACCAGCCCACCTGGTGTCACCTCCCAGGCACTTCTGTTCTCCCCACAGGTAACCAGTATCCTGGTTCCTAACTCCACAATTCACTTAGCCTGTTTGGAACTTCATACAGAGGAGCCATGCAGTGAGTAGGAAGCTCATTAGTGTTGCTGTGTGTGGCTATTCCACGAACAATTTTCCATCCTACTGTTGCTGGCCACCTGGGTATTTCTAGTTTGGTGCTATTCCAGACAGCACTGCTAAGAACATTCTTGCACGCGTCTTTCTGTGAACATAGGTGTGTGTTTCTGTTTGGTGATGCACCTTGGGGGGAAGTGCTGGGAGGGCCAACTGCTTCAGTTTTGTCAATATCGCCCAATCATTTTCCAACATGCTTGTACCAAGCTACACGGCCGCCAGCAGCGTGTAGGAGTCCTGGTTGCTCTGAAGTGGTGGCTGGACCAGCGCACAGAGCCTCTCAGAACTCATTGCACACGTCTCCTCCCAGCCCAATGTTAGTGATGTCACACGGGTGGCTTGAAATCAGCCATGTGGGAATATTTACACCACGGAAGCCGCCAGCACAGCAGGTCAGGGCTCCTTTTCCCTGGAGGATGGGTCATTAAGCATTTCCCAGCACATTCCTGCCACATCCTAGTCTCCCCTGGTGCCCTGGTGTTTTCTATCTTTTCCTTCTCATCTGCCAGGTGGTGTGCAGTCCCATCTCATTGTGGTTTTGATGTGCTGTTCCAGGTTACAAATGATGTCTAGCACCTTCTCCTGCGTTTATGAGTTGGTCATGGGGGTCTTCTTCGTGACACACCTATTCTAGTTTTCTTGTAGGTTTGAAGCAACTCTTTGTGTTGTGATAATACAAGCCCTTCAATGACTACCTGTGCAAATACCTTCCCCACAGTCTGGGTGGTGTTTTTGATGAATAAAAGCTCTGAATTTCTAGAATTTTTTATGGTTAGTACATTATGTTGTACGACTTAAGACGTATTTTCTTACCCTGACACCATGAAGATACTTTTTGTATGGTATCAATTTTTGCTTTATTCCATATGGATATCTGTTACCCAGCACTCACCACCTACTGAAAATATCATTTTAAAACATGACTAGCAAGTTTTTTGGTGGCCTAGTGGTTAAGACTTGACACTTTCACTGCCATGGCCCAGGTTCAATCCCTGATCGGAGAACTGAGATCCCACAAGCCACACAGCACAGCCAAAACAAAAACCAAAACCATGACTGGCTTTAAGTATTTTTATTATTATTAATTTCACCCAGGATGCAACTTTGCATGCGTGCTCTCTCGCGCTCTCTCTCTCTCTCTCTCTCTCTCTCTCTATATATATATATATATATATACACACATACATATATATTTTGGACATGCTGACGCTCTAAATAGTTCAGTGTGAACTTCCTAAAAACAAGGACATTCTCTTATGTAACCACAATATTAACCATCAAAATAAGGAAATCAACATAACAGCAAAATATTATTATCTAACCTACTAATTCGAAGTCTGTCCCTTGTCCCACTAGTGTGGGGACCTTGCTGCTTGTTCCGTCTGCCCCCCTCCCCACACAGCCCTGAAGTTGAGGAGAGGACCCACTCTGGACATCAGCAGTGTCATCTCTGAGGAAATGTTTGTTCAAGTCCTTTTCCCAGTTTTAAAAATAATATTTATTTATTTAGTTGCACCAGGTCTTAGTTGCAGCAAGCAGGCTCCTTAGTTGTGGCTCACGGGCTCCTTAGTTGTGGCACACATGTGAGCTCTAGTTCCCTGACCAGGGATCGAACCTGGGCCCCCTGCACTGGGAGCGCAGAGTCTTAACCACTGTGCCACCAGGGAAGTCCCTTGTCCCATTTTTAATTGGGTTAATTTTTTGTTGTGGAGTTTTAGGAGTTCTCTATATATCTGGGATATTAAACTCTCATCAGATATATGACTTGCCAGTACTTTCTCCCACTCTCTGGGCTGCCTTTTCACTACCTCGATAGTGTGCTTTAGTGCACAAGTTTTTAATTTTGATTAAGTCTAATTTATCTGGTTTTTTCCCTTGCCTGTGCTTTTGATGTCATATCCAAGAAATCATTACCACCTTCAACCAACCTTTGTCGAGTCCTCTTGGGGGGACGGGGGGACTGTGACGGCTGAGCGAGGGCTAAAATGGGGCTCTGGGCTCAGCGGGACCCCAGAGGAGAAGAGGCTTCTCTATGACAGCCACGGGCTGGAGGAGCAGGGGCCAGGGGGGTGGGGGGCTGCCCCGAGTCAGGGGGTGCAGGTTAGCCCGCCCAGGTTCTAAGGGTGGCCCCCCTCCACGCCACCCTCTCCAGCCACAGGATCCCGTCACCCGGGCCCTGCCCGCCAGCAAATCGGGGAAGGACCCACGTCGCGGGCGCTGCCTTCCGCTCTGCGCCGCAGCCACGGGTGACCCAGCGCAGCAGCGGCGCCCAGATCCTGCCTTTGACGCGGGCGGAGGCTTCTGCACCAGGCCTAGGGGCGGGCAGGACGCGCCAAAGGGGCCCCCGAAACCTGGAGCCCGACTGTCGTAACTGGTGAGAGGCCATATGCTCGCTAAGAAACCGCCTCCCGCTAGACCTGCACGGGGTCTGGGGGAGGGGCTGCTGGTGGTCCCTGCCCGGCGCCCTCCTGGGTGGCTTGCTCTGCCTGGGGTCAGGGCGTGACATCACGGAGAGCGCGGGGAGACGGGGCACTGGCCTTGAGGGGGTCTGCCCCAAAGGGGCCGTGCTAAGGGGTCTGAGCGCCAGGGCAGGAAAAGCGAGGTCCGTCCAGGTCCTGGTCCAGATTCCGGTCCAGATCCTGGTCCCACCTGTGCGCCCGACGGAGCAGCAGGGCGAGGGCGTCGTGTGGAAGCTCGCACGGCACCCTCACGTGGCCACCGCCCCACCTCATCAGGCCCTGCCGACTGCCCCAGGGGGACATGCGCTGTGTCCCATGTGGCCACCACACCCACGCGCTCCTCCCAGGCTCCGAGGTCCCCGATGGCCCCTGGTCGTGTGCACGAGCCTGTGTTTCCCCAGATGAGGGATGAGGTTCCCCGCACAGGAGGTGGACCTGGAGTGAGGGCTCCGTGGGATGGTGACGCCTGTGTCCCTCGGTGGGCAGCGCAGCTGGGCGGGTCAGGAACATTGGCTTGCGGGGGCCTCTTCCTAATTCACACGGGTGGCTCTGTGTTTAAGTAAATTCACTGAGAAGCAAAAGCCCCGTGCAGGCTGCTGTCCCAGGAGTCCTTGGTGCCATTGTCAGGGGTGGTCTCAGGCCCGTCTCGGGTCAGGGGAGGTTCTCACCGGGCACGGGAGGGAGAGGGCTACTGCCCAGAAGCCCTGTACCTTCCGGTTCAAATTTATGCTCTTCTTTTTTTGGGGCTGCACCACACGGCTTGCAGGATCTCAGCTCCCCGACCAGGGATCACACCCGGCCCTTGGCAGTGAAAGCGTGGAGCCCTAACCACTGGACCACCAGGGAATTCCCTCAAATTCATGCTCTTAATGCAATCGATACCCAGAAATTCTTTGATTCCGTCTGCGGTACCATCCACCAGCGCAAGAGCCGCGGAGAAAGCTAGGCAGACACAGCGGTGGTCAGGTCCACGTGCAGGTGGCCCCAAATTATCCACCGGCCACTCTGCCAATTACCAGGCCCGAGGCCACAATCCTCCTGAGTGACTGGGGCGGGGGCAGCCCCCGGCTGGCGTGAATCGCGTTCTTCTGCCACCAGGTACGGGCAGGGGCTCCTCCAAAAGGACTAGCATCTCTGTCCCCTAAATCCCGGCGCTGGCGATCGACGTCACCTGCTTCACACACGCCGAAGCCACCATCTGCGGCCCCGTGCTCACGATCGCGCTTGATAAGGACGGCGCCAACGACGGCGCGGCCGGCAGCCCCCCGAGAGCACCGGGGAAAAGAACCGAGGCAAAGCGCCTCTGTGGGGGCATTTATTTCTGAATTAAACACTCCCAGCCCAGCGGAAGCGTATTCATTTTCCCAATCAGCTTTCTTCCCAGTTGTAAACAGCCTCTTTCTAAAACTTGTGCATGATTTTAATTACAGATAAGTTTCCCTTCAAAGGCCGGGCACTCGCGCCTGGGCTGCTGAGCTGAATTCGATACATCTCCGTGTTCCTGGTATCCGGCTGACATAGGGCTGGGAGAGCTGCCGACCCGGCTGGCACACGGGCAGCTGCCGGGTTCTGGGTGTCCCCGGGCCCGGAGGCGCTGGGCACTGGGGGCCTGCCAGCCTCTCCCCACCCCTGCCACCTGTCAGGACACAGCAGAGGAAGCCACGCGGGGCCGACGTGTCCAGACCCTCCAGCACACGCCCTCGGGGGAGCCGCTGCCCGCGAGGAGGAGGCCTCAGGCCCCACACGCTGCCGGGCTGGGCACACAGTGCGGGTGGCCAGCCTCCGGGGCCAGCGCGGACGCCAGCTCTGGGCCACCTCTTCCAAGAAGCCTTCCGGACCTGGCCTTCCGTAGCCCCTCCTGGGGGTCACCACTGCCTGTTCCTGGCCCAGCACGTGAGCAGAGGCCGGGGGGCCAACCCCCTCCATCATCACCCCTGGTGAGGGTCTCTGTGCCACAGCAGACGGTGCTGGGCGCCCCACACGGTGCCTCGGTCAAGGAACGCAGCGGGGTGCAGAGGAAGGCATGTGACAAAGAGGCGGCTTTTTCCCAGCGCTGGTGACCACATGCGACGGTGTCGAGGACCCAGGTGCCGGGAGGCCTCTTGGCGCCTTCACCAGGAAGCACCTCCAGAGGGGGCCCGGCTGTGTCCAAGGACACCGCGTGCGAGCCTGTGAGGCGCTCCCGGTGTGAACCCGGCCACACGCATCAGCGCCAGCCAGGGGTCCCAGCAGGACAGCGACACCGCGTGACCCCAGGGTAGGGGACAGGGAGCCAGGGAGGGGGCGTGCGTGTGCCTGCGTGTGCACGCGCGAGTGTGCGGCGTGCACAGATGTGCGTGGAACCTGTCCTCACAGCCGGCCCCCCGCACGTCTGGCTGGCTTTGCCGCAGGTTCTGAGCAACTTGGGTTTGCGGAGAAGCCCGTTAATTGACGACAACCAAAGTCGAGCCACAGATCATCTGGGCTCAGCCCTCAGCCCCGGGGGTCCCAACGCCAGAGCCCTCCCTCCCGAGGGCCTGGCGGAGCCGCCGCAGCCGCGATTTTTCAGCCGTAAATGACACTGCCAAGCCCTCGCCCTGTGTTACTGCGGCTTCACCCGTAATAACTTTAAATCCCATTATGATCACCTCATTTTACAACATGCTCTGGTCCTGGGATCAATATATCAAGAGAGCTGAATGCCAGTTACGATCCGGCCAAGACGGTGGGAGCAGGGCAGCCGCCAGGCCCAGGCCGCTGGGTCAGCCCCGTCCCGCCTGCCCTGGAGGAGGGCGGGGGAGGGCACAGTGCACCCAGGAAAGAGGCTGCCCCTTCGGGACCAAGGCCTGGAGCTCCCCACCACGTCTCCTTTTAACTTTGGGGCCAGGCCAGCAGCCCCGCCAGCCTCTGCACCCCACGTCACTCACGGTGCCCTAGGCGGGACACACAGGGCCCTGCTGAGGCCACTCGTGGGGGGTCAGCGCGGGACTCAGCCCCCCGACGTGCCTGTTCCTCACGCTTCCCACGCCTGTGGGTCTCTTGGGCTAGGAGGCCGGCTGCTGGGCCCCCAGGCTCGAGTGCAGCCTCCCCAGGGTCAAAGCACTCCCACTCAGCCAGACGCCCCCCCCCGGCCAAGAGCCCCCGACGGCAGGTAGGCTCGGCTCCTAGAACCTCTGGGGGCTTATAGCCTGGCAAGGCGGCCAAACTGAGGCAACGAAGAGACAATGTGGCCTCAGCTGAAAACACTGTGAAACGACAGTTCTCTCCCGTTGGTGAGGCCTGGCCTCCTCGGCAGACGGGGACACCGGACACAGGCCCCTTTCTGACAAAACTCAGCGTCCTCTTAAGCACACGACCCAGCAATCGCGCCCCTCGGTTCTTCCCCAGGGGAGGTGAAAACGCGTCCACACAAAACTCTGCACACGGTGTTTAGAGCAGCTCTAGTCATAGTTGTCAAAAGCAGCAGGACATCCTCCAGAGCGTAAGTGGGTAAATAAACTGTGGTCCATCCAGACAGTGGAATATTACTCAGCACCGAAAAGGAAGGAGCTAACAGGGCATGACAAGACATAGAGGAAACTTAAATGCATATGACCGAGTGAAAGGAGCCAGTAGGAGAAGGGTACAACTGTGTGATTCCAAGTCTATGACATTCTGGAAAACGTAAAGCTATGGAGACAGTGAAAGGGTCACTGGTTGCTGGGGGCTGACGGGGAGGGATGAACAGGCAGAGCGAGGATTTTTAGGGCAGGGAAGCTACTCTGTGTGATGCTGTCATGGAGGACACATGTCGTCATACGTTTGTCCAGACCCCAGAAGGCACAACACGGAGCGTGAACCCTCATGTGAACCACAGGCTGTGGGTGGTGAGGGAGTGTCAGCAGAGGTTCACTGATCACGACAAAGGTACCCTCTGATGGGGTGTTGATGGCGGGGAGGCTGGCGGTGGGGAAGACGGAGGGCGGATGGGAATCTCGGTACATCTGCTTGTTGTTGCTGTGAACCTAAAACTATCCTAAAAATCGTTGATTAATTTAAAAACACAGGCAAACAAATGAGATGCAATGGTGGTTTTCTCCCATTTCTGAGGCTTGCCCTCGTCAGTGGACAGAGACAGTAGGAGGCAGGGCCCCTTGGGCACAGGTGATGCCACCCCAGACACCCCAGCCCACGGGGGCAGAGCCTCAGCCCCAGGGCCCCGGGGGAGCGTCAGTCAGTGAGCAGAAGCCCCGCCTTGCTGCCTCGGAGGTGAGGGCGCTGAGGTCCGAGGCACCAAAGCAGAAAGAGGTGGAGCCCGCCTGCAGGTCCTGTCGCCCCAAACAGCACAGACCTCAGCTCCCTGCTGCAGCCACGTCCGCGTACAGGTTGCCTGTGAGGGCCGCTGTGAAAGACACACGTGCACACACACCGGGCTCGCGTTCACCTGCACGGGCACGGGCCCTGTAGACGCAGCCCACACGCAGGCCCACGCCGGCCCTGCTCCCACAGACACCCAGCTCAGGTGAACACAGGCTGACAGTGAGTGCACGCCTAAAGCCCACGGCGGCTACACCAGGGCGCAGCGCACCCCTCCCTCCCGCCCCGGGAGTCCCTGGGGCTGGCGCTCAGCCTCCGGGCAGCCCCAGATGTGCGTCAAGCCCCAGAGGCCAGGCCAGGGAGGTGAAGGCCCGCCCCCAGGCTCTTGAGGTTTGGGGTTGACCTCCTGCCCGGGTCTCTGATTCCTGCCCCCTCTGGCTCCCTGGGACTCCCTTGGTGAGGCCCAGGCCAGGCCAGGCCCAGCACAGGAAGGACCCGTCCCTTCACAGACAGGGAAACCGAGGCCCAGAGGCGTAGCACGTGCCCGCTCACAGTGGGCTGGGGGGTGTCCATCCCCCCAGCAGGCCCGGCCCGACGCACAGGGCAGCCCCAGGGTTACGCGGCAGGCAGAGTCTGACCTGACATGTGGCCCCTCTGAGCCTAGGCCAGCCTGACCGGGCGTCCGCCACCCTGCCCCAGGGGAGCCCCGTGCGCTCGGACTGCAGGGGAGGGGCCACCCGCCCCCTCAGAGGTGGTGAAGGGGCAGCAGACGGGCCCGGTGTTGGCACGAACGGGTCCGGCGGCAGGGAGAAGTCTGGGGTGCGGCAGGGCCTCCAGAGCCGCAGAGGGGCTGCCTTGCCAGGTGCTGTGCGGGCCTCGACGTCATCACCCGTCAGAGGCCGGGGCGAGGCCAGAGAGCTGCCCCCATCCCGGGGAGGGGGCGGGACTGGCCTCAGGTAGGTGGGGAGGGGGCTCCAGGAGGGTGGAGGCAGGTTGGGGGGCTGCCACGTGGTCCCTGAACGGGCTCAGGGCTGGCGCCTCTGAGCTGTGTGGGTGCGGGGAGGGCTGAGGGGGCGAGAGGCTGACCAGCGCCCCAAAGGGCCCAGGGTCCCCAGGGAGGAGCCTCGTGCAGGCCCGGGGGCGGGGCCCCAGGCCTGCTGGAGCGCGCAGGAGGGCCGGCCCCTCCCTCCCCTGCCGCCGTCTCCAGTGATTTGGAAGTGTAGAAAATGGGATTATCCAGGAACAGATGTGCACAAAAGAGGTGAGATGGAAAGTGTTACTGCGGGCCAGCCTTTGATTACCTCCGACTGCCATGCTGTCCGAGGCCCGGTGGGGACGCAGCCCCCAGCCAGAGCCCTGCCGCGGCGCCTCATTGAAATTGAATTGATACTTTGTGAACTTCATTTGTGAATAATGTGATCTGACAGGGACAAATGTGACGGGGAATTGTTTTCAAACCTACTCCAAATGAAACTTATTATTGGATAAATACAGACGCCTTTGTCTGGCCTCCCCCTTCCCTCCGGCCGCGCCTGACTGTGTATCAGCCGCGCGGTAATTGAATTGATGACTGGGGCGGGAGCCGGGTGGCCGCAGATCGGTGGGCCGGGCGGCTACCCTGCCCGAGCGCCCGCTGGCGGCCCCACGGCCCATCAGGCCTCGAAGTCTTACATATTCATTTCCCTTCACCGAGCGGAGCTCAAACCCAGTTAGCGGGATTGATGAAGGTGGGAAAGGAGAGGACGCACGCTGATTCCACCTTTTCAGCTTCGATTAGCTCAGCCCGGAGTCATTCCCGTCAGAGCTCCATGACGCGGCAGGCGGCCCGGGAGGCCGGGGAGGCTTCCTGGCCATTACCTCCGTGGTGCCCCGTCCGGGCCGGAGAAGGCGCCGCCGCTGCCTGCGGGAGGCCTGCTCCGCGGTCCTCGGGCAGACCTGGGGTCAGGCCCCGTCTCTGCGCCGGTGAAGCAAAGCTCGCGTGCTGACCCCGCGCTGGGAGGGACTCCCCAGGGAGAGACGCCGACCTCCTTGGTCAGATGAGGCGCTGGGGTCCCTGGGGTGGGGGGGGTTCGCAGACTGGTTCCCAAGTCTCCACCTCCTCTCCCCACCTTGACGCAGCCTTCAGGCCAAGGCTGGGAGCCTGTCCGCGGTACCACTCCTGTCCGGCAGTGACAGGGACGAGGGGCAGCGCCACCGCCAGGAGCCCCCCACCCAGCGTCCCCACCACCAGGGCCAGGACGAGGGCCACACAGCCCTGCTCCCACGGCCCTGATTAATTTGGGGCCCTTCCTATGGGTTTCCCACCAGCACAGTAGCCCTGGGGCCCCTCTGTGTTCTCCTAAATTGCCAGGGTCAAGCCCCTGGGTCACTGGGGGTCTCTGGGCTTGCACTGCGGGGGCCAAAGCCCCTTGACTGTGGGCAGCCAGGCCTGCCGGACGCGGGCCTGGGGGCGCTCGGCCCCCACTGTGTCTCCCGTCAGCTGGGAGTGCAGAGAGGTGGGCTGCACCCAGACCCCCTACATTTCACACCCCACCCCTCAGTACAGTTGAAGCTGAGCCAGCCCTGACCCCAAGGGGGTGCAGCCCCCAGAGGGGCACCTAGAGCCACATGGGCAGCCCCACCCGTCTGGCCTCCCACCCGAGGCCACGCCCCCTTGCCCCTCAAATCCATGGGAGCCCAGACACGGCGCAGCAACCTCTAAGTGCCGTCGGAGGGCCCCCGCCTCCTCCACTCCTCCTTGTGTTGCAGGAAGGGGGACCCCTTCCGGGGCCTGAGAGTGGGCTCTTGTCTAACACTCGCAAATAAATTGTCCGAGGAGACACACGTGCTGACAGAGCAAGAGACCGTATTGGGAACGGGAGCCCGGGGCGGAGAGCAGAGGGTCAGGGACCCCAGGAGGACTGCTCTCCCTCGTGGCTCCTAGCCTCGGGTTTTATGGTTATGGGGTAGTTTCCGGGTTGTCTCTGGCCAACCACTCCGACTCGGGGTCCTTCCGGTGGCGCGTGCATCGCCCAGCCAAGATGGGTTCCAGCGAGAAGGATTCTGGGAGGTTGGTAGGAAATGTGGACGGCGTCTCCCCTCTCGTTCTGACCTTTCCTGAATCCTTCCGGATGGTGGTGACTTGTAAGTTCCACGTTCCTTACCAGGACCTCCTGTTGTAAGATAACTCATGCAAGCGGTGACTAAGGTGCCTCATCAACTCCAGTCCAATTTATTCATTTTCCTTATTTATTTTCTTAATTCAAGTGAAATGCACATGACCTAAAGTTAACCATTTTAAACTACATTTAGCAGCACCGAGTACATTTCCAATGTTGTGCAACCGTCAGCACCGTCTAATTCCACAACGTTCCATCAACCCCCAAAAGAAACCCCACGACGACCCGCAGTCACCCCCCACCCCTCCCCCAGCCCCGGGACCCACCAGTCTGCTTTCCGTCCCTACAATTTGCGAACGGAATCACACGCTGGGCGGCCTCTTATGTCTGGCTCCCTCCACCTGACGTGCGGTCTTCGATCCACCTGCATGGTAGCTGTAGCCCGTGCCGGCGCTGCGTTCCTGTGCGCGGCCGCGTGGCCTTCCCTGGTGGGGACGGACTGCGTTGTCATCCCTTCGCCGGCCGATGGACACCTGGGCCTCTCCCACCTTTCGGTCGTTGCAATCAGTGTCGCTGTCAACATTCGAGGGCCGGTTGTGGTTCGAGCCCCCGCCTTGTTGGGCCGCTGCCCTCTCAGGGCCATTTTCACAAAGACACAGACCGCTTGGTCAGCCCGGCCGTCTCCTGCATAAGATGAAGGAGGCTACCCGGCAGGTGCGGGAGACAGGGCAGCACACTGGTCCTCCTCGGCGGGCGCCCAGCGAAATTACCAAGGGGCCCACCCCCCGCCATGTCACCAGGGCCAGCCAGGGGCAGAGGGCACCCCAGAGGCACCACCTGATGCTGCTCTCGGGGGACCTGGGGTCTGGCACAGCCCTGGGCCCTCTCCCCGAGCCGACCCCGACCCCCCAGTTCCTAGGGCCCCGGGGTGAGCCTCCAGCCTGCCCCAGGCACAGGCAGCATTCTCCACCCAGGCACCTTCCCGTGCCCTGGGTTTGTTTTACCTTTTAAATGTGGAAACAAATGACTTAGGAAATTGCCAAGATAATGGAAGTTTTCTCACGGCATCTGCGCTGGAACTTTATGACCTGCGCTCAGCCCTCAGTGGGAAGGCAGAAGGGCGCCGTCTCTGGGGAGGGGCCTGAGACAGCTGATTAACTGATGCAAATGGGGCCAGTCTCGCTGGCCAGCAAGCCGGCCTGACTTACGAGCTCCTCAGCTGCAGTGGTCGTCAGCTTGGGGGTAGGTTGCTGCCAGGCACGGGGGCCGAGAGTGCTGGGGGAGGGCTGGGCACACAGTGAGTGGGTGGGAGGCTGACCAGCCAGTTCTGCTTTCCAGGGACACCGGGCTGTCCTGGGGCAGGATTTTCCGTGAAACTCAGGGCAGGTTATTTGACCAAAGCCCATCCCCCCCCCAGACAGGTGTGAGCAGTCCCACCGCAGTCAGCAGCCCCAGCTGGGTCGGGAGTGATGCCGTCGGAGGGGCCGAGCAGGGAAGGGGTGGGTGGCGGGAGAAGCGGGCCTGAGGGCGCACCAGTCAGACGCTGATGAGATGGAGACCCAGGTCTCCAGGGGTCTCAGAGGCGGCCCGGGTCTCACCTGGGCTTTGCTGGGGGTTGTGGATTTCCCCAGCTTTGGGCTGGCAGGGAAGGAGGGACCCGCCAGGCCTGGGGAGGGGCAGGGCTGGTGCTAACCCCAGAGCTAACCTTCACCATCCTTCTCCACTGCCCACCCTCAGCCAGCCCCACGCTCTCCTGACTGAATCACTCTGACAGCCTCCTCAGCTGTCCACCTTCTCACCTGTCTCTCTATAAGCCTCCCCCACATCCAGCTGTGCAACGGCCCACATGGGTTTTCTTCCAAATGGGAGCCTAAGCCTGTGCTGTCCCCCCAGCCCTGGATAAGGTTCAAACCCTGCAAAGTACCTGGCCGCTGGCTGCTCACCCCAACCCACACCACCTGGTACCCAGCCCATCCTCACCTGGTGCCCACCCCATCCTCACCTGGTGCCCAGCCCATCCTCACCTGGTACCCACCCCATCCTCACCTGGTGCCCAGCCCATCCTCACCTGGTACCCAGCCCATCCTCACCTGGTGCCCACCCCATCCTCACCTGGTGCCCAGCCCATCCTCACCTGGTGCCCACCCCATCCTCACCTGGTGCCCAGCCCATCCTCACCTGGTGCCCAGCCCATCCTCACCTGGTGCCCACCCCATCCTCACCTGGTGCCCAGCCCATCCTCACCTGGTGCCCAGCCCATCCTCACCTGGTGCCCACCCCATCCTCACCTGGTGCCCAGCCCATCCTCACCTGGTGCCCACCCCATCCTCACCTGGTGCCCAGCCCATCCTCACCTGGTACCCAGCCCATCCTCACCTGGTGCCCAGCCCATCCTCACCTGGTGCCCACCCCATCCTCACCTGGTACCCAGCCCATCCTCACCTGGTACCCAGCCCATCCTCACCTGGTGCCCAGCCCATCCTCACCTGGTACCCAGCCCATCCTCACCTGGTGCCCAGCCCATCCTCACCTGGTACCCAGCCCATCCTCACCTGGTGCCCAGCCCATCCTCACCTGGTGCCCAGCCTATGGTTTCTCAGGTTGGCTCACCTTTGCATATTTTCTCTCCCTGGGCTGCCTTCCTCTGATTGGCAAAATTCAGCTCTTGAGACCCAGATGGGTAGATGGGTGGATAGATGGATGGATGGATGGGTGGATGGATGGATGGGTGGATGGATAATGGATAGATGAGTGGATGGATGGATGGGTGGACGGATGGATGGATGGATGGGTGGGTGGATGGATGGATGGATGGGTGGGTGGATGGATGGGTGGATGGGTGGGTGGATGGATGGATGGGTGGGTGGATGGATGGGTGGATGGGTGGGTGGATGGGTGGATGGGTGGATGGATGGACTGATGGATGGATGGATGGATGGGTGGATGGATGGATGGATGGATGGATGGATGGGTGGATGGGTGGATGGATGGGTGGATGGACTGATGGATGAGTAGATGTGTGGGTGGGTGAATGGACAGCTGTAGGGAGCTCTCACTTCTTTGTAAGTGAACTCTTCCCCAGAATGAGCAGTCCCAACCCCTCTGTTCTTGCATCACAGCTTGTAGCCCAGTCGCGTCTGCCCACTCTCCTCCAGCTGCCCCAGGACATCCTTGTCCTTGAAGGCCAAACTGCAGCTCTGGTGGCCTGGCAGCAGCTGACTTCACGGGCCTCTCCTTTCCCTTGCCATGGCCCCTAGCCAGAGCCGTGCTGGCATGGCAGCCCTCCCTCCCCGGGTGACGCCCAGCCAGAGTTTGCCCATTACAGCAGAGGGGTCGGTCTGCAAACCACTGCTCCTCTGACACTGTCCAGACATTGCCTGCTGGCAGGGCCCAGCTCAGTCGGTGCCAACACAGCCCCGCTCCCACGTTGAACAGGGTCATTATTCTCCCTGCCTCCCCCCTGCCCCACGAGTAGCTGAGAGGAGGACTGATGACCTACCCAAGGGGTGGCGGGAAAAAAAAGTCTGAAGGTGGCCTGGGTCCCCCAGCATAGCCCATGCTGTTCTGCACAGGAAGCTGGCAGCACCGCAGCCCCCAGGTGGCTGCCCAGTCCGACCCCAGCTGTCCTAGAACATGATTCCTTCTCGTTTGGATGGTGGGAAGTGGGTGGAGAGGGGGAGGACCTGGGTGGGGGGCGGGGGGTGCACACGGGCCCTGCTTCGTTGTGCCTTCCCTGGGGCCACGTGGCCTGACGGGCCGGAGGGGGCGGACACGGGGCTCCCAGAAGCCCTCCCCTGGCTGCCCGGGGCCCACCGCCATCAGCGTGGCCAGCGGCCGTGGCCTCACCACGCAGGGCTATCAGACACCAGGGGTCCCGCTCCAGGTCTGCTCCCAGCCACAAGGAGATGCTCTCCTGTTGGCACCTGGGCCCCACAAACGGGTCTGTTTGTGGTTGTGTAAGAATGCTGCTTGACCTGGAGGCTACAGTCTTACCTCCCGGTCAATAAATGTCCCCAGGGCTGGCCCTGCCGGGGCATGTGGCGGGCCAGCGGGGCCTCACGCCCAGAGTGGCCCCTCCAGGCAGCAGACAGAGGACTTGCCAAGGCCCAGGACAAGGTCGACCTGCATTTTGGACACAGTTGTCTCCCGAACAAGCACCTCCGGCCCCAGGGCTCTCGCTTCCCCGCACTCCTTTGCAGACTCAGGGGGTGCAGCCCCGCAGGAAGCAAAGGGTGAGAGGTCTGCTCGCTCGTCTTCTGGAAACGGCAGCGTCTGTGGTCGGGGACGTTAGGAGGTGCCTCAGCCCCACTCCCCGGACTGATAGCCCACGACTTTCTGGTTCATAACACAAAATCGTGCTTCTCATCAAGAAGCTCATACTCTCTAGATGATCCAAAACTTCACAGAGCGAGTCCAAAACCTGTTATTCTTTAACCTCAAACAAGTTTTCTCGCAAATCTGTGATGTCATGAAGAGCAGCCGTGGGGCTGGGGCGGCTCTGGGCGCCCCAGAGACCCTGTGACATCACCCCTGGGGCTGACACTCCAGGTGGCCCCCAGCGGTCGGCTCGGGGTGGTAGGGAGGTGCGGGAAGGACCGCTGTGCTCACCACCTGCTGGGAAGGGACACAGCCCCGTGGCTCCCGGCTCTGGTGTAGCGCCAGCCCTGCGTGACCGGGGACAAGTGACCTGGCCGCTGTGAGACTCGGGTTCCCTGTCATGCTGGGTCACTGCAATACCCAGAGTCGGGGCTGGTGTCTCCTGAGCTCTCTCTGTGCCGGGCACCAGTGTGGACACCGCAGGGGGATCGGATCGCCTTTTTCTCATCCGCTAGTGGCTCCGGGTGCGGAGTCGCTGTGCCCACCTTCCAGGGGAGGCTCCGCGGTGCCTGGGGGATCTGCTGGTCGCTCAGCGGTGCTGGGGAGCTGAGATGTGGCCTGGGGTCTGGAGACCAAGGACACAAGCCTGTCTACAGCATCTGGGCTGAGATGACCCCAGACGTGTCTGCACACCCGTCTCCTTCCCGAGACAAATGGAAACCGCTTCGTGAACTGTGGGGCGCACAGCTCTCCCTGGTTTTGCCCCAGGCATACCGGCCCCAAGTCACCTGCTCACAGCTGCACTGAGCCCCGCCCCTGGCTCCGGGTGGGCACCTCCCCCAGCGGGTGTGGACGTGCAGAGACACGGCTGGCGTCCAAAAGCTGCTCTTGAAGGAGCTCCTGGCTCCCCATTTATAATGCAGAGCGAGGCCATAAATCAGAAAGGTACTTACGGGGCTCACAGCAGCAATAACAGTTTCGAGTGGCCAGTGTGTCTCTGTGACTATTCCATCTTCCACGCTAACTTAAACACGAGAGAAAAAGGCTTTCCAGCCCAGGGCCCGCCGCACGGCCGCGGAGATCGAGTGCGTTTGTAGTAATTCATAGACTTCTCACTTTCATTTTTCTACTGCCCCAGAATTACATTCCACCATTAAAATGTGCTGTGACCACCCGGCCGGGCTGACCCTCCGTGTGTTCAGACACGTGCGGGGAGAGGCCCGGCCCGGCCGGCAGAGGAGGTGGGAGCGGGCAGGGGCTCAGCTGTGGCGACCAGCACCGCCCCTGCGGACCCGCACGCTGCAGCACCCGCTGCCCAGCCCCCTGCTCTGCCCAGCACTGCCGGTTCCTTTGCCTGCTGCCGCCCAGAGGGAGGCACTGACTCGGTGAGAAAACAGGCCAGAGAGAAGCAGAAGCCCTGCTCTCCGGGTGCCGCCCGGGGGTGGGCTGCCCCCTAGCCCAGGGGGTGCACGCAGCCCGAGTCGCACAGTCAGGGGAGGCCCCGGGCTGGTGGGCCGCGGAGGGGGAGCTGCAGGCTCCCAGCCAACCTTCCCGCATGTCAGGAGCCAATGGACGCTCCCCAGGGTGGCTGCCAAGGCCAGAGGGGCCGTGGTCCTCAGATGCCCATCGCCATGGTCACAGGCACCTCCCAGTGTGGGGCCTTCATCGGGACCCTCCTGAGGATGCGCAGGCCGTGGACAGCCCCCTACAGAACTCGAGGGCCAGTGTGCAGGTGGGCAGTCTGCCCACACCCCTGCAGAGCCCCAGCCTGGGAGTGGGGGGGCGATAGACAGGGAGGCCCATCCCATACAGCAGAGGTGGTGCTGCAAGTCCCGACAGGCGTGAGTTTGGGGCAGAAATGACCTGGCGGAGACGGAGAAGAGGCTGACGGGGCATTGGCCAGGGAAGGAAAGGGAGGGTCAGTGAGGACGGGAGGCACGAGGGGTCCCGTCCAGGGCCCAGTGCGCCTCCCAGGAAGCCTGCCCACACAGCAGCAGCCCTGAGCAGACCAGCCCTGCTCGGGGCTCTGCCAGCCCTGGAGGTGGTCACTCTGCCTGTGCGACCTTCATGTCTGTCCCCTCCAAGGCTGGGGACACCTCGGGCAGAGCCCCAGATGCCACCCAGGAAACGTCTGCTGAAGGAAAAAGGAAGGAGTGAATGGAACCCACGCGGAAACACACCCCTCAGGACCAGTCCAGACTCTCCCCAGTGTCCTGCCCCCTCCACACCACCAGGCACCCTGGTCCCCACTGGGGGGCTGGCTCTCCTGCTGGCCCCCAGGTCCAGGGGTTGTTGTCTCGGGCAGGTGGGCAGGGGCTGCGTGTCATGCCCGACCCCCACTCGGCCTGGACCCGGGGACGTGAAGCCCTTTTGTTGCAAATGGCACTCGACCCACCTGCGGTTGGGCCACCACCACGTGCAAAGCTGAGCCCCCGCTTGGTGGGTTTGACACGTGGCGTCGGCTTCCCCCGGGGCACTGCCTGCTCCCTGCCCGCCCGAGCCCTCAGGGAGCCGCCGGTCAGAGAACTCTCCGGAAGCTCCAGCGAGCTGAGGAAATAATTAGGGGCAGCGCCGGCGCACTCAGGAGCGGGTAGGCAGCTGCACGATGGCCGCTTTGTTTCCCTTCCGGACCGCCATTAGCCGTTTCTCGGCGGAAACACAGAGCAGCCCCACTCCTGAGCCATTAAACCGTCGTGTGGGAGGCTGTGCATGAAGAGGCAGCAGGTAACCGTCGGGCCGGTGCCACGGGGCACCGGGCCATCCCAGCCACCGCGCCCCGCTCGCCTCACCAGCTGGGCAGGACAGTCAGACAAGCAGGAGGACAGCCCAGGCCGTGGTGGGGACGGGCGTCCCCAGAGGCGCAGGGGTTGGCTCACTCGCCGCCCCCAGGGGGCCCAGTGCGGGAAACCCAGCGTCTCTCCACCCCGCCAGGCCTTCAGCTGCCAGCCTGGTGGGGGGAGTGGAGCCCCAACCCCTGTGCTAATGGGGAAACTGAGGCTGGGGTGGGGAGCCAGAGGGGAGGCAAGCCCAGGCCCCGGCCCACCCCCATGACCATGGGCTCTGGGGCCCCAGGGGAGTCTGGGGGCCGCCGGAGTCCATGGAGGGGCCCCCAAGGGGCACACCTGGGTGGTTTCTGGAAACTCCGAGGCTGGCGGGAGCTTCCCTGGGCCCCCAGGGCCCACCCTACCTGGCCCTGCCCGGCCCCCAGGTGCTCAGCCCCCAGGTGGTAAGGGGACTGGCGGGAGGGGCGAGGGGCTGTGGAAGATGGGGCCAGGCCTTGAAGAGACCATGTAATCAGGTGGGACAAAGACCTCTGGCGGGAAGGCCGAGCCCTGTGTGAGGAGGCGTGCAGGGACGTGTGCTCAGACACGGGAGCCACGTGTGAGCAGCACGCGCATGGAGCAGCACGCTGGCTGGGCCAGCGTGGCCTGCCTTGGAGGGCAGGGATGAGGGTGTGACCTCCGCAGGAGAGAGGGTCCCCCCAGACTCACCCAGCACCCACCTGCAGCACCCACCTGTGGCTTTTGCCGGAGGAGCCCTGGCCCGCGGCAGGATGGGAGGACGGCAGGTGCCCTGGCCTGGGTGTGACCTGCCCCTGTGGCCGGGCTGGGGGACAGAGGCCACCCTCCAACAACTCGGTCTGCAGAGCACCAGGCAGAGGGTGGCCACCTGCGTCGTCCCGCTTCCTCCCCGCTCCCCGTGAGCCAGACGCCAGGGCCCCTGCTCGAGGGGGCAGGGCCGATGGGCATGGGGTGCAGGTGGGGTTGGCGCCCCTCACAGCGTAGGAAGGCCCTGAGCGAGTGGAGCCGGCAGCCGGGGTACACAGGGTCCTGAGACACAGGGAGGTAGGTGTTGGGGCCCCCTCGCTGGCTCAGTCTGGGGGTGGGAGAGAGAGAGACGCGGCCTCTGAGGGTCAGCTTGCGAAGAGGGGAGGCGGGTCCAGCCCAGGCCTCAGCTCCTAGGAGGCCCCTCCCGGCCCTGGAGCCCACGACATCTGAGGCGCAGCGGAGGAGGCTTTCCTGCACGAGCCTGAAACAGCACGGAAGGCACAGGATCGGGAGACGCTCCGGAGAATATTGATGCGCGCACTCCACCCGGGGCAGCTCAGCTCAGAAATACAATGTGCGCTGGGTCTTTTTCATAAAGGTCTTTATGGGTTTGGAAATTTAAACGCCACGGAGCCTGAGCTGAATTGGAAAGCAAAAGTCTCTAAGCTTGTACATCTTAAAGGAAAAAAATTCAATTAAGTGGGATTTTAGCTGTTTCAATAAAATTGGACTCTCCCTTTTCAAGATAAGAGCTCTTGGGCTCAGAGCAACCTCCGTGAGCCACTGGTCTCCACTCCTCCTGATGCGTAATCCTCGCTCAGGACACAATACCCACAACAGGAAATCAATGTATAGTCGAATCAATTTGAAAATATAAAATAAACTAATATATGAGCAGAAAATTGACTTCCTACGGATTAAAGGCGGCACAAATAGTAGAAAAATCTGGCTTTTTAGTGGGAGGAAGTGGTTAGGGAGGCGGGGGGCTCAGGAGGGGGCCCGCGGGAGGCTCTGCGGGGTGAGGGGCCGGGAGAGCGAAGGGGGCATCGGTGGCCCCGGAGATGCAGACGAGCGGCCGTGAAATCAGGAGTGCCGTCAACGCTGCTGCCGACGAGAAGAGTTTACGAGGGACCGTTTGAAAGGGTGTCACTGATGCTTACCCCAAGCACAGCTCCCTGGGTTGGGCTTGGCAACAGAACTTTCACCTGCCAGGTCCCCACGCCTGGGAAAGGGGCCCCCCACTCGCCCGCTGAGGCCGAGGCCAGTGCACGGTGAGGACCCTGCTGGTCCGGGATGCCGCAGTGTGGACAGGATGGCCTGGGCGGGAACCGGACGGCTGTTCCGCAAGGGAGGCCAGCACTGTGTCCCGGGGGTTCCCCACTCCTCGAATCGGGTGAGGTTGTCACTCCTCTTTTTGATCCCCTGTCCTCCTTGCCCCGTCCCTCAGGGAGGGACACAGGGCACATGCTCCCTGCCTCCACGGCTCACAGACCCACAACTTCCATCGACATATTATAGATTCCCAGCACCTCCTCCTCCAGGGAGCCCACCCCGCCCTCTCACAGCCCTGTCGACCCTCCCTCCACCTGGGCAGGCCCCACCGCTCAGCTGTTCCTGCCAGGTCTCTCCCCGGCCCAGTCCTGAGCCCCAGACCCGCCTGGCCCCCTGCCCCTGGCCCCAGCCCGGGAATCCCCGTGCTGTCCCCCACCCCCGCTGCCGGCACCCCGCTCCCTCTCTCCCCAGTCTGACTGGGGTCTCCCTCCTCTCAGCGCCCCTCCAGTCCGTCTGAGCGCCCCGGCAGCCCTTTTTCTGGGTTTGTTTTTGTTTCTTGCGAGTGGAGCAGGCGAGCAAAGCACACCTCACGGTCCCAGTGGCCTGTGTCCTGCGGTGAAGATGCGGAAGAAAGGCCCACTACCGCAGCCAGGAGAAGCTCCAGTGAATAAGCATCGTGGGTTCCCACCCAGCTCCCGCTAGGCCCCTGCCCACCCATCCATCTGCTAAACCACCATCCACTACCTCACCCACCCACCCACCCAGCATCCACCCATCAACTAGCCCACATGCCCGGCCCCTCCACGGCTCCTTCCCTTTGCCTACGCACCTCTAACCAGCCCCCATCCAACCACTGATCTGTCCCCACTCACTCATCCACCAACCCATATACTAACTCACTTATCAGACCGCCCAGCCACCCATCCACAATCCACCAATTCACCCACCTGCCCACTGAATCACAAACCCACCCGCCCACACACGTGTCCATCTACCTGTCCACCACCCACCCATCTGTCCACCCACCCACCTACCCATCCATCCACTCACCCACCTACCCATCCATCCACCCACCCACCCACCCATCTACCCATCCATCCACCCACCCACCCACCCATCCACCCACCCACCCACCTATCCATCCACCCACCCACCCACCTATCCACCCACCCACCTATCCACCCACCCACCCACCCACCCACCTATCCATCCACCCACCCACCCACCCACCTACCCATCCACCCACCCACCCACCTATCCATCCACCCACCCACCCACCCACCTACCCATCCACCCACCCACCCACCCACCTACCCATCCATCCACCCACCCACCCACCTACCCATCCATCCACCCACCCACCCACCTATCCATCCATCCACCCACCCACCCACCTATCCATCCACCTATCCATCCACCCACCCACCTATCCATCCATCCACCCACCCACCCATCTCTCCATCCATCCACCCACCCACCCACCCATCTCTCCATCCATCCACCCACCTACCCACCTATCCATCCACCCACCTACCCATCCACCCACCCACCCACCTACCCATCCATCCACCCACCCACCCACCTATCCATCCATCCACCCACCCACCCACCTATCCATCCACCCACCCACCTATCCATCCATCCACCCACCCACCCATCTCTCCATCCATCCACCCACCCACCCACCCATCTCTCCATCCATCCACCCACCTACCCACCTATCCATCCACCCACCTACCCACCTATCCATCCACCCACCCACCCATCCACCTATCCATCCACCCACCCACCCATCTCTCCTTCCACCCACCCACCCATCTACCCACCCATCACAGTCCATCTACTTATCTGCCCACCCACCAAATCCCAACCCCACCCATTTGCTAGTTAGCCATCCATCCACTCACCCATTAATCATCCATTTATCCAACCACCAGCCCATCAGGCCAGCCATGCACCCGAACACACACCTGACTATCTATTCTGAAGCCCACCCTCCAGCTGCCTATCTACAACCCCTCACCCAGCGACCCGCCCAGCCAGCTGGCCGGCCTCACCTCACTTCCCACCCACAAGATCCCACGGTCCCCAGTGCTGGTTGGCTGAATAAGAACAGGTCTGTGTCCTCAGCTGTGCAGCAGCTCTGGGGACAGTCCGCCCGCAAGCACTCCCTCCCCTCCATCCACTTGGTGAGCTTGTGTAGATCAGATGGGAAGAGACACTCGAGGGCACTGGCTATGAGCGGTTTCCCAGCGCCTCCCTGGGTACAGGGTGTCAATGGCGACAAGAGAGTAAGACGGAAGCCATCCCGGCACTCAGCAAGTGCTGACCGACGCTGGCCTTGGCCCAACCCTGGGCTGGCCTGTGGAAGAAGCAGACGCCACCCAGCCAGTGTGTGCTAAGGTGTTGCAGAAGGGCACCAGGCTCAAGGGAGTAAACAGATAAATAAACAAGGTAACCTTGCACGAGGGCAGCTCGGTGGGGAGGGTGACCTCCCTGGGACGACGCCTTCTCATCCTCACCAAGACCCTGGAGCAGGGGGCCTGGGGGGGCGGGGAGGGCCCACCTTACAGAAGAGCAGGCTGAGCCTTCTGGATGGCGACGGTGATCTCCCTCCCCCTTTTCCCTCCCCCTTTTCCCTCCCCCTTTTCCCTCCCCCTTTTCCCCTCCCCCTTTTCCCTCCCCCTCCCCCGTCAGACTCCTGTCCAGCCCGGCCTGGCCTTGCTGTCTCCCAAGAGCAGGATACTCCTCTCCATCCCTTCCCAGACCACCCCGCCGTTCCCTGGCCTGGCACCCCATCCCACGCAGCCCCGACAAGGGGGCTCAGGGCGGGCAGGCCTGGCGCTGAGTCAGCTGCCCATGCACGGCACGCTTGCCAGCGAGTTCACCGTCAGGCATAACAGGGGAGGGAGCTCAATTTGTAAACACTTGGTCGATGTGAATTAACGCCATCGGGATGGATTTTGGACTAAATTGGACGATCGCGTTGGCTGCACCTAAGGCCCGGCAACAGTAGGTAAATAGGTCGTCGTTAGAGTATCAGGGAGGAAAAGATTGCAAAATCGGCAGCACGGCCGGTAGAGAGATTACGGTTATTTACAGAAACCGTGCTGTCTGCAAATTTGTGCAAAAGTATTTGTTCCTGGCGGAGTGTTATGGACCTACCTGCACATTATCCCTGCCTGAGGTTCCCAGCCCCGGGTATTAACTAGTGTCTGTGCTCTAATTGGAAATAGAACAGGCCAAATTGTAAATCGTTTTCTGTCATCTGTCTCGTCTCCACGCTGGTCCCGGGACTGGAGGACTCAGGGGGAGGCCTGCCGCCTGCGAGTGGCTGGCTCTGAGGCCCCGGGCAGCCTTCACCCCTTTGGTCATTCTTGTCCCTGCCTCAGGCCAGCGCTGGAATTACAGGCTATGTTTGCACCCCACAAACTGATATGAACAGGCTCTGAGGACCCACAAAACCAAGGGAAACTCAGAGGGTGTGTTTTACAAAGGAGGAGGTTTAATGGTCTTTCTCCAGTCAGACTGTCGAAGCCAGGAGGCCTGAGATGAGGACGGTCACTCAGTCTGGGGCCCCCAGCTCTCAGCGTCCCTCCGGGAGGGCCGGCAGCCGGATGGGCAGGACCGCTCCGGTGGCTCCGTATCCTCTGGCCTGGGTGGGGGTGGGCAGAGGGGGCAGGAAGGGCTCTTCCCCAGGGGCTCTGAGGGCCTGAAGATGCCCAGTCTCCCAGCCACCACCTCCCACGCCGGGCTCAGAGCCGGGGGGTGGGAGGGGCTGCCACCTGCAGTTGGGCCCCGACGTCCCTGCAGAGGCCACCAGCAGTCAGAGGTTCAGCGACGGACCCACCGTACGGCCAGCAGGAGCAATGCTGTCTTCTTTAACTGGCTTGTTTTACCACAATAGTATTTGCATGGTTTTAATCCTGCCTGGGGTGGGGCGGTTGCCCCACTTGGACACGCGGGGAAGTTCCTCCCACTGGGCAGTGACATGAGGTTTTGTGACGTGGAAGTCAAACGCGGGATGAGGGACGCGGGGGCCAGCACCAGGAATGCGCCACTCGCTGTCAGCTCCGGGCAGCCGTGGCTCCACGTGGGTTTGGGCGCCGAGACGCCCGGCCGAGGCTCGCGGGCAGGGCGGGCAGAACCCCTGGCAGGACAGGCGCCCCGCCCAGCCCGTCCCCCTTGCCTTGCCCTCGGGACGCAGGGCGGGTGGCTTCCTACCACCTCGGGCTTCAGGTCTTCCAGCCACGTGGGGCCACCTCTCCCAGCCACAGTCCCTCCGTTGAGGCCATGCCTGATCTGTTTCTTCTTCAATTACACGTTTTCAACATCACACATCAGTGTCCTGTTCCCACGCTGAGAACTGCCACTTCCATCTCCCTGCCCCTCCTCCCAAAACAGCTCCCAAACCAGCTTGGAGCTATATTAATGATCCTTTTTTAAATTTTTTTTAAATTTATTTTTATTTTTGGCTGCGTTGGGTCTTCGTTGCTGCACACAGGCTTTCTCTAGTTGAGGCAAGCAGGGGCTACTCTTCGTTGCGGTGCGCGGGCTTCTCATTGTGGTGGCTTCTCTTGTTGCAGAGCACGGGCTCTAGGCACGCAGGCTTCAGTAGTTGTGGCTCACGGGCTCAGTAGCTGTGGCTCGCAGGCTCTAGAGCGCAGGCTCAGTAGTTGTGGTGCATGGGCTTAGTTGCTCCACGGCATGTGGGATCTTCCCGGACCAGGGCACGAACCCGTGTCCCCTGCATTGGCAGGCGGATTCTTAACCACTGCGCCACCAGGGAAGCCCCTGTTTTAATGATCTTATTGACATAACAAACATTAACTTGTTGCTGTCTCTCACAGGCAGTATTTCCTGACCCACGTTGTAGACCCTGATGGGTTGATCCCACCGCAGGCCCCGCCGTATAGACTGAATAATCTCACGTCCCGGCTCACTCGCTGGACCTCGCTGAGTCCCCCAGACCCCCAGGCACTATTCTGGGAATGCTGCTGAGTCAACAGAAAGGAAAACCAACAAACGTGCCCTCCTTGGGGGGACTACACGCTGGCGGGATGGACACAGACACCACGAGACGCTCACCCCACCCCGGGCAAGGGTGAGCCCCCGAGAAAGGAAAGCGGGTGGAGGAGGGGCTGCCATGACACAAGGGGAGGAAGGGAGGGGCGTGTGGTCCCAGGCACGGGGGACAGCAGGAGCAGAGGCCTTGAGCACGTGCTGGGGCACGGCAGGCGCTGGCATGGCTGGAGAGGACTGAGCGTGGACACTGTGGTCAGAGAGGCACCGGGCCCAGGCCATGTGCGGCTCTACTCCCCACGGAGGACGGGAGGTGGGCTTGGGGAGGCCGAGGGCGGGGGAACGGGCTCCTGCAGCCTTGGAGGCGGACAGGTGCTGGCCCAGGGCAGCCCCTACACGGTGCGCCCTGGAGGGCCAGGCGGCCAGTGGGCTGACTGAGGGGCAGCGCTGGGGCTAGGCTGCGGAGTCGGTTTCAGCCCAGGACACCCAGGTGGAGACGTGGACGGGCCGCTGGACCCACCGGCCTGGGACCCAGGACCAGGCAGCTGGAGGACTAACCGCGGTTGTCTGCACCTGTGGCCTGGGAGTCAGACGGGACAGGATCAGGGCAGGCAGAGGCCATGGACGGAGCTGGGTGGTCTGAACCTAGGAGGGGACGGATGAAGGGACAAGAGAAATGGTCACAGGTGGTGCGGGGTCTCAGGGGAGGCCCAAGGGTGCGTCAGAAAGGAATGTCATGAGTGTGCTCCTGTCTGTGTGTCGGCGGGCATCCACGTGTGTGCACGTGTCCACACGTGTGTGTTTACATGGGCATCTGAGTGTGGGATTCTGCGCATGTCCACGTCAATCTCTCTGTCCGTACGTGTACGTATCTGTGTAGTCACGTGTGTGTCTGTGGTCTGCATGTGGGATTCCGTGTAACCTTGTGACCGTGTCAGTATTGCCTCTCGTGTGCGTCCGCACGTGTCTGTGTGTCTGCATGTGTCCATTTGTGTGCATGTGGGTCTGGGGGAGAGGCAGGGGTGGAGACTGGGGTCAGGATCCCGAGGACGGCCCAGGATGAGCCGCCTGGACCAGGCAGAACCCTGAGGGTCTCCCACCCCTTGGAGGACGGAGTCAAGTCAGGTTACGGCCACTCGGGCCCCCTCGGGGCGTGGATTGGAGGGACCGTGCTGTAGTCACCGAGTCAGGGGTGACCTCGGGGTCCTCCCAGCCGCCATCGGGCTACGTCTGTCCCAGGGCCGGGGCTCTGGGCCGGGCCGGGCTGGGGGCCGAGCTGCCCGAGGTCAGACGCCGAGCCCCGCCCCGGGCCTCCCCTCCCCAAGCGGGGCAGCCGAGTGTCGATTCTGCGTGACTGACTCATCGATTGCCTCACTGGGGTTAATTAATTAATTAGGGGCGGCCGCGGAGGACGGCGGGCCTGGCTGGGAACGGGTCCCACCACCGGGAGCTTTATCAGTACATAAAATGAGTGTTTAAAACCCACACGGCCACGGGTGCGCCGTTGAGGCTTTTCATTAAACAAACCTATAAAATTACTTGCCTCATTATGTGTTTTGCGACTCCCTCTACCCTCCTGCCCCCGCCCACCCGCCTCCTGCCCCCGCTCGCAGTGCGTATTTGAAATCAATTTCTCTAATAATGGACCTAATGAGCTCATCAGTTAGGGCTGCCGGAACCAAATGTAGCCGTGCTCTGCGGGTATCAGCTCAACTCTGGAACTAATTTCCGCGCTTCATCTATCACGAGGGCGCCCGCGACATTTGTCTGCTGCTCCGGGACGATAGGGAGACCCCGGGCCCTTCCCGCCTGGCCGAGAGGGGCGGCCCCAGAGAGGGCAACGACGGAGCCGCCCGCCCGGCCGAGCGGCTGGGGCTTGAGGCGCGGCCGTGCCTGGCGTAATTAGCAGTAATGGATGACACGCTCGGCCCAGATAAGACAGTCGTTCCACATGGAAAATCCCATTACGCCTTCTTACCTCTCCCCACGCCTCTCACAGAGCTGCCCCGGACCCCCCACCCCTTTAAATAACGCCTCATGTCTCCCCAGATCCCTGCTGCCCACAGGCCGGAGCTGCAGGAAAGCCTGGCCTGCTCAGGTGGGGTGGGGTCCGGCCCTGGGAAAGCGCCCAGGGGCAGGCAGAGCCCAGAGAAGCCCAGAGGGAGGCAGGGAACCAGGAGAGAAGGTTCTGGAAGCTGGACCAAGGGGCGTCTGGAAGGGGAGCGTTGGGGGGCGGAGCTGTTGCTGAACACAGCAAGGCGCGTCCCTGGGTCCAACAGCCCAGGGTCAGGACACTGTGAGGGGCTGCAAACCAGGTGAGACGCCGGAGGGAG
This sequence comes from Globicephala melas, assembly GCF_963455315.2. Taxonomy (NCBI): domain Eukaryota; kingdom Metazoa; phylum Chordata; class Mammalia; order Artiodactyla; family Delphinidae; genus Globicephala; species Globicephala melas. Next base: position 824,282 of record NC_083318.1, read on the forward strand.
GGACAGGGCCGAGGGAGGGGGCAGCTGGCGGGAAGGGTCCGGTGCCCAGTAGAGGCTCAATACAGGGGGGCGGATGGACGGATGGACGGACGGAAGGCAGTGCTCCAGCTGGAAGGTTTCACAGGAAAAGCTGCAGAGGGATGGCCGTGCTGGCTGCTGCACATCCTGCCCTGACACCACCGCACCCCCAGGCTGAGGAGGGGACGCCCGGCAGAGATGAGGGAGGCCAGGGCCCCAGACTCAGGACTGTGAGCGTCTCCCCAGCCAGACACCCTCTGGGGGAGGCAAGGAAAGCCAAGGGACAGAGCCAGCTCTCCTGGCCCCCCGCCACTGCCCCCGCGCCCCAAGCACGGCCCTGCAGGCTCCCCACACTGTAGGTCTGTCCTCCCTGCAGACCTGGGCTGCCCTCACTCTCTGCCCCTGGCTCTGCACCCCCAGCCCTGCCTCAGGCTGAGCCCAGCCACCCTGCTGTTCCTTCTGCCTAGAAAAGCCTGGAAAAGCCCGGGAAGCCCCTGGGCCCGGCACGGGCAGCGGCTGCAGTCATCCCACGGTGCCCCCACCCCACCCCGGGACAGACGCGCGCGCGCACGCACGAGAAGGAAGTAGAGCAGCAGAGGGGGGCGCCGGGTGAGGATCCTGGCGCTGGGGGGCTGGGGGCGGGGGAGCTGGGGGCGCCCCTCCCCCCACGCCTCCGGGGCCCCATCGCTCCTCCCCTCAGCCCCTCCCGCACCACCTTTCCCCCACCCAAGCCCACTCGGGCCGGGAGGGGTTTTGGGCGCCCCCTCCCCACCTCCGGAAGCCAAGGCTGGGGCGGCTGGGGCGGGTGGGGCGGCCCCTCCTGGCGGCTAGTGGCGCGCGTGTCGCCGCTTAGCCCGCTGCTCCTGGCGATTTGTCATAATCAGCCGGGCTTTTCTCATTAGAGAAATGCCATTAGCCGGCTTTATCAGCAGCTGCGAGGAGGAATCGCCGTCCAGCGCACCGCCAGGTCCAGCCACCTCCTCCCGGCCGCCCTCCGGGCTGGGCCCGCCCCTCGCCTCTCACCCAGCGAGCGAGCCGTTGAGACTGTGACCAAGCCATGTGGCGATGTGGCGGGGAGGCCACACAAATCCTTGGAGCCTCTGCCCCAGCTCTGCCCGTTCCCAGCTCTCCTGCCCTGGGCACACCCAGGCCCTGAACTTGGGGTGAATCGAGTTGGGGTCCCAGGAGACAGCCCCAGACTCATTCAGCTCCCAGGGAGGGACAGTACCGTGGTCCTCAGGGGCCTGGAGGGGGTCAGAGGGCAGGAGCGGGAGGTGAAGGGATGGGCGGCAGGCGGGACAAGGCAAGGCTTTTGAAGACGGAGAAGGACCAGCCCATCTGTGCTGATGGGATGCTGGTGGGGGAGGTGATGATGGAACCAAGAGGGGGACCCTGTGGGGTCAGTGGCCTGGGAAGGCCAGAGGGCAGGATGGGACATACAGAGCCTGAGATGCAGCCAGCAGGGCTGGACCTGGGCCCCTCAGAGGCTCTCCCCCTGCCCCTCAGCCCCTCAGCCAGCCAGCCTCCCTGCAGATGGAGACCCCTCCTGGGCCCCCGCTCAACACCCTCCCGCAGTCATGGCCCCTCCCCACCACCAGCTGGGCCAGAGTCAGGGGCCAGGTGAGGGGCCAGGCCCTGCTCGAGGCCTCACTTGCCAGGTCCCTCACGGGAGCCATCCTTGGCCGTGCTCTGGGCCCCCGTGTCTGCCCAGGTGCAGGTTGGACCCCTCAGAACATCCTTTCCTCCCTGACTGCGCGGCCCCAGGCAAGGGTGGGCAGCTGGAAGTCCTGTCCCTTGGGGTCTCTGAGAGCTGGCAGCTCACTGCTCCGTTGCTCAGAAACAACTGTATTGACATCAGTTGGGACCACGGCCACCCAGGTAAGGCTCCCGCACACTCTCATCTGTTTCAGGAGAGGAGGGGACAGATGCCTCTGTGGAGTGCGGGTCCCAGCCCTGGACCTGGGCTCCTGGCGTTGTGGGCTGGACGCCCTACAGGGAGCCCAAATGGTCTCTCGGCCACCCGTCAGCGCCCAGTCACTAGATTAGCTGTGACTCACCTAATGACCCGTTGGCCGGACATTGACCAAAATCCCGGCGTGGGAATACTGTGCTGGGTGTCCACTGTGATGGCCGAGACCACCACAGGATTGTCCGCAGGCCTGGGCAAGGCTAGATTTTGGCCCCAGAGTACCCCCCAGGGGTCGGAAGCCCTGTGTGTTACCCATGGGAGGATTAGGTGGGGAAAGCAGAGCTGAGATGTCTGCACCCAGAGAAGCGCGAGCCGAACCATGTGCACCAGCACCCATCAGCTCATCACGGGGGAGTGCACCAGGGGCAACTGGGAGCCTCAGTCCCACAGTGCTGGGAAGGACTTCAGATGCAGAAAAATGACCCCTCCGTCCCCAGGGTGGGAGAGAAAAGGAGGCTCACTTGCAGAGAGGGGCACCTACAGAGAAAAAGTAGCTGCAGAGGAGGAGTTCCTGCAGAGGAGGGGCATCTGCGGAGGAGGGGCATCTGCGGAGGAGGGGCATCTGCGGAGGAGTATCTGCGGAGGAGTGGCATCTGCGGAGGATTATCTGCGGAGGAGGGGCATCTGCGGAGGAGGGGCATCTGCGGAGGAGGGGCATCTGCAGAGGAGGGGCAGCTGCGGAGGAGGGGCAGCTGCGGAGGAGGGGTCTCTGCGGAGGAGGGGCATCTGCGGAGGAGGGGCAGCTGCGGAGGAGGGGCAGCTGCGGAGGAGGGGCATCTACGAAGGCAAACCCTGGTCTGGGCAGCAGATGCAGGTGCAGCCTGTCATGTGGCCAGCTGGAGACAGAGTGGCACCTTGAATGTCCCGCAGAGGTTGAGAGAAGATGGTTCCCCCACTGGCGCTGGGCGCACTGAGTCGATCTGATCCATCCCCAGGCAAGGGGCAGGGGTAGGGGCGGTTTGACTAGAGGATCAGAGTGAGCTCACTTCAGCGGCTCAGCTCCCAAATTTCATGTAAGCGCCTTCTTTTCCACACAGGGAGATGTCAGGGCCAAAGCCCAGCAAAGCCTTTTTTTTTTTTTTTTTGTGGTACGCGGGCCTCTCACTGTTGTGGCCTCTCCCGCTGCGGAGCACAGGCTCCGGACGCGCAGGCTCAGCGGCCATGGCTCACGGGCCCAGCCGCTCTGCGGCTTGTGGGATCTTCCTGGACCGGGGCACGAACCCGCGTCCCCTGCATCGGCAGGCGGACTCTCCACCACTGCGCCACCAGGGAAGCCCCCAGCAAACCCTTTTTGCCTTGGTTTCCCTGACTGTAGAAAGAGGGCGGTGAAAACACAAAACTCTGGCCGTGAGGATTCCATAAGATGATAGAAAAGTAGCACCAAGCGCCACGCACAGCAGAGCGAAGCTCAGTGTTAGCGCTGCCGGTGCTCATGGTGACGGTGCTGATGGTGATGGTGGCTTGACGATGGTGGTGATGGCAGTGATGGCAGTGGTGACGGTGACGGTGGTGACAGTGACGGTGGTGATGGTGGTGATGGTGATGATGATGGTGGTGATAATGGAGCTGATGGTAGTGATGGCAGTGGTTACAGTGACGGTGGTGATGGTGATGATGATGATGGTGGTGATAATGGAGCTGATGGCAGTGATGGCAGTGGTGATGGTGACGGTGGTGATGGTGGTGGTGAGGGTGATGGTGACTTGATGGTGGTGGTGATAATGGAGCTGATGGCAGTGGTGATGGTGACGGTGGTGATGGTGACATGGTGATGGTGACTTGATGGTGGTGATGGTAGTGATGGCAGTGGTGACAGTGACGGTGGTGATGGTGACGGTGGTGATGGTGACGGTGATGGTGGTGATGGTGACGGTGATGATGGTGGTGATAATGGAGCTGATGGCAGTGATGGCAGTGGTTACAGTGACGGTGGTGATGGTGGTGATGGTGATGACAGTGGTGAGGGGGGCACCAAGGTGAGGCTGCCCAGCTCAGTTACTCCCCTGGATTAGAAGTGAGAGGCAGGATTGGTGAGTCAGTGGGTGGGAGGGCGGATGAGCAGGTAAGTCCAGCTGCCCGAGGTTGGGAAGCTCAGCGCAGAGTGGCGAGGCTCCCTGTGGCGCCCCAGGCTGGGGAAGAGGCACTAGGGCTTTGGTCCTCCCTGCTGGGCCAAGGGAAGGCCCGTTAAGCCAGCCCCTCCCTTGTGATGTGAAGTCAGGGTAACCTCCCTGAGCAGTGGGCTCGCCAAGGGTGCCTTCGGCCAAGCACCCCCGTGCCTGTCCACACGTGGTCCAGACTCAGTAGGCAGCTTCCGCTTCCGCTTCTGCTCTCTCCCTGGGGACCCCGTTCTTTGTGCCCCCGCTGCCCCGCCTTCACTCTGACCCCCCATCTTTGGCTTCACAGCACCCCCATCCCGGGACGGGCCAGCCAGCGTGTGGGGCTCCTTCCCCTGCAGAGAGGGGTTCTGGATGGGGGGGTGTCCCGGGACTGGGGCTGGCGGCGGGCGGGGAGGCTGACCTTGACCTCCTCCTTGGTGGTGGACGTTCAGGGAAGTGGCTGCACGATGTGGCGGGTGGGGTGAGGGGTCGCTGCCCCCTCCTGGCTGTGAGGCCTGAGCCAGCCCCCCCAACCCAGCTGGCCCCTCTTCAGAAGCCCTCTGAGCCAGGCCTCAGCTGTCACTCTTCTCCTTGGAGGGACAAGTGGGCGTCCCGTCTGGCAGCCGGCCCAGGCCCTGGCTGTGCGCCCTCACCCCCCGCGCCCAGGCTGAGCGAGCTGCTGGGCGAGCTGCGGAGCGAGCCCACTGCCCAGGCGGCAGCGGGGCCCGGGGACACTTGCTCCAACTGGGCTGAGACCACAGACCGAGCTGACTGGGGGGTGGGAGAAGCCCCCACTGACAGGGCGGGCCCGGCCCCTCCCCAGGCCCCAGGCGCGCCTTTGAAATGTCTGAGGACCTGAGCGCAGGTGGTCACCACTTCCACGGAGCCTCTGCCTGAGCAGCCCCAGGCCCGGGCCCCTCGGCCCCCTCCCGCCCCTTCCTCCACATGTGGGCGCACGCATCCCCCCGCAGCCACTGGCTCCTGGCAGAACGGAAGACACCCCTCCCCAGCAGGCCGTGAGGAGGGCTGGGTGGCACGCAGCCGTCAGCCTGGGCCGGCGCGGGGCACAGTGTCCTCACCCGCTCGGTTCTCCTGGCGGTCAGGGGCAGAGCCCGGCGGCCACAGGGTGCCCGGGCCAGGCGAGGCGGGACCAGGGGCGCTGTGATGGTGCAGGCAGAGTCCCAGCTGGCAGGGATGGGGTTAAGTGCGGGCCTCCCGGCCTCCCTCCCATTTCCCTTGAAATGGCTCCCTGGTTCCAGAATGACTCCCTTCCCCTCTTAATCTGTATTTTACGAGTGAGAAGCTTTGCATTATGCAAATCGTTAGATAGGAACAGGTGACATTTCAGCAAAGAACATGAGCGGTGCGGGCCAGCTGGGCGGGCTGCTGATTTAGACATTAGTATTTGTCACCAGGGCGCGGGGCGGAGGAGGGCTTGACTATTCACACCTTAAGGTGGAAGCCGGGGCTGGCCCCCACCCTTCCGCCAGGGCAGCCGGTGAGTGGCGGGGCTGCAGCCCCGTGGGGCCCGTCTGCACCAGGCACTGCTCAGGGAGCCCCGGGGGCAGGGCCGGCACAGCCCACTTACAGATGAGGAAACCGAGGCACAGACTGAGGTCGCAGAACCAGCCCCGGGGCCTCCAGCTGGGGTGGGGGCGCAGGATGCTGAGGTCGCAGAACCAGCCCCGGGGCCTCCAGCTGGGGTGGGGGCGCAGGATGCCAGCCAGGCAGGCTCTGTACCCCTCCCCCCTGTGCCCACGCTGGCCACCAGCGTCCTGGGGTCCACCACACCCCTCTGGCTCTCCACGTCCTGGGTGCCCTGGGCCTAGGTCTGTTCCACAGCACCCTCCCCCGGGCCCTGGCACCCATGGCCCACACCCAGGGCTGCACCGCCCATTCTGTGGACCCCTCCTCCGCTCCACCTCTGCCCGAGGAGCCCCCGGACACCCCACCCTCCCCGCCACACCCCACGCCTGCTCCTCCAGAGCCCAGGGCGCCCCCCCCGCCCCGGCACCTCCAGCACAAGGAGCCTGCGTCTGCCATGGCCATCCGTCATCCTGCTGCCGACCCACCCACCGTCCGTTTCCCGGGAAGCTGTTTGAGAGGAAATGGGCGGAAAGAGAGTGCGGGGCCCCTGCACTTCACAGGGGAGCCCCAGGCATGTCCTTCAATTTTCTGGCTGCCTGCCAGTGCTGTCTACCCTCTCCTCTGCTCCCGGAGCCCCGAGCTCCGACGGGCATGAGAAATGGGAACGCCGGTTCCACGGCTGCAGCCGCAGCGCCCGTGGGCCTCAGGCCACAGTTGCGTTCAAGGCCAATCTGCCCCTCAGGCCTCGGCTGCAGAAAGAGGGTGTGGTCTGGACCAGGGTCTCCACTCAGGCCCTGCAGAGCCTGTCCACACACACACTCCCACCCAGGTGCTCAGAGGAGCTTCGGGTGGGGTCATTAATGGGCCCCTTCCCCGGGCGGCCCCACCGAGGAGCCCGAACCACCGGCATTCCTGCGGAGAAAGCTTTGAACCCATGGCCTGTATGACCCCAGACAACGTGAAAGGTCTTGCAGCTCACACAGCCCCCCGGAAACACAGGATAGAGGGGGGCCGGGCCCGGGGTCCGGATGGCAGAACCCACCCCAGCCACTATGCAGCCGCGCTGAGGGGGACAGTCCCTCCTCCTCCCCAGGGGAGCGGGTACTCATCACCATTCAGGGGGCCCCTCTGTGCCCTGGTGGGAAGGGAAGGGCAACAGGTGGGCCCAGGTGGGAGGGAAGCCAGTACAGCCTGGAGGGGAGCCGCCCCTCGGGGCCCTCAGACCCCCCCAGCTTTGGGGGGTGGGCAACGCCTAACAGTGCGGTGGTGTCGGGAAACACTTCCTGGGGAGACTTTTGGGTCTTGAGATGGGGCAGAGACACACACAGGAAGCACCCCATAGGGAAGGGAGGGCTCAGGGCCCAGGGAAACCACGCTGGCCCCGCCCCCAGAGGCCTCCTCTGAGCTGGACTGCCGCCCGTGGCCCTGCCCCGCACAGTAAGGGCAGAGGCCACGCTGCGCTCCGGGGCTCGCTGCGGGGGAACTCCTGGGTGCACCCCGCTCCCCCCGGGCGTCTGTGGGACCTGCCGAGGGACACGAGCCCGGCCCGTATTTGGCGGGCGCTCAGTAGGAGAGAGCTGACCCCATGGCCCCTGCAGGCGGCCCCTGCGCGGGCCCTCACACGCGGCAGGGTGCACCGCAGTCACTCAGCAAACACGGTGAGCCCGGGCAGCGCCTCTTCGGCTGGAGGACAGCGGGCCTGCCCGGGTGGGTCGCGCGCCACGCCGTGAGGGCCCCGGTCACAGCCAGGTCGGTGACGGCCGTGTGGGCTGAGTGCCGGCGGGGGCCGCGCCCCCCACCCCCGCGCGGGCAGCAGGGCTCCCCTCCCCTGCAGTCGGCCGTCCTGCCCGCGGGTCCCTGGGCCCAGACGGGAGCAACGCCGACCCCTCCCTCGCGGGGCCTTGGGTCTTGGAGGGCGGGCAGAGCTAACCGCGCAAGCTGACCGGCGTGAGATCGCGCAGCGTGAGATCTTGAGATGAGGCCGCGCGGCCACGGGCCGGGGCAGACGCTCCGAGCGGGGAGGGCGCTCCAGACGGGGGCGGGGCAGCCTGCGCTGAGGCTGGGGGCGAGGTGGGCGCGGCCGAGGGAAGGGGGCGGCCCCTCGGAGAGGCCGCTGGGACCAGAAGCGGAGCGGGGCTTGGGGGCAGGACGGCTGCTCGAACGCCGGTGCCCCCAGCCTGAGCGCAGCCTGACGTCGGGAACAGGTCGGGGGAGGGCGAGGGTCCTCACGGAGGGTCTCGCAGAATCCGGCCCAGCGGCCTCGTGGTCCTGCCTGTATGAATGCAGGAGGGGAGGGGAGGCCGAGGGTGAGCCTCGCTGGGGCCCTCCTGTGACCTCGTCTGCAGGAACCTGATCCCGCTACCTCCAGGCTGTCCCCAGAGAATCCCTTGTGCCGCACCTTCCCACGCCTGTTGCCAACTGGGACCAGAGGAGGGGGGCCGCTCCGTCGTCCACTGCCTCAGTGGACCTGCTCCCACATCACTCCAAGCTGTCCTTGGGGTCGGGCATGTGAGGACAGGCTCCATAAAGCGGCCAGAGGAGGTGTCCGTCCAGCCCAGCTCTCCATCTCCATTCTCCCAGGAGCCCCCAGCCCACGGAGGCCAGCGCCTTCACCAGCCCCTGCCCTGGGCTGTAGGGTCAGGGGCTCCCCACGTGCTTGGGTCCCCCGCACCCCGAGCCCCCCACCCCATCCCTCTAGCAAAGGGCAGGCACCTGTCCTGGCCCCTCCCCTCCGGGAGCGCCCAGCGCCACAGTGACATTTAAGATGAAAAGGTGAACACTGTCCCTGCTCTCTCGGAGAGAGTAGTGTCTAAATTAGCATGAGAAAAGGAAAGCCTCTTCCCTATCGCCCGGGAGCCCTCCAGCCGCTCCCCGTGCAGACGTGCCACCCCATTGTCTGCTGTCAATAATCACTTGCTCTCAGGCTCGTAAATGTCATTCTTGGGGTGCTCACGAACAGCCCCGGTGCCTTTTTAAATTAGCAGGTAGAGATATTTATGGGTTTCTATTAAGGGCGATGGGTGGGGGAGTCGCAGGAGGGGACTGCAGAGCTCTAGGCAGGGGCCTTAGGGAGCCCAGATAGGCGGAGGCGTGAGGGCGCCACAGGAGCCCGACCCCCCACCCCAGCCACCTCCACAGCCCAGACACCCATGATTGCAGCTCAGCCTGGCTGTGGGGAGAGACCTACCTGAGGCGCTTGAAGAGTGCAGGAGGGTGAGATTCAAGGTAGGGGGTCCCCAGCCCCACTCACTCATGGGAGCCCCAAGCCCCATCCCTGCAAGCGCCTCGCCAGGCCTGGCAGGGCAGGTGGCGGGACGGGAGGTGACAGTTGGTGGACCCGAGAGGGCTCCTCACAGGTGCAGGATCAGAGCACACTGGTGACTCTCAAGCGCGCACAGACACACACACACACACACACACACAAAACCCCACGAGCTGGAGGGCCTGCCTCTGACACACACATACACCGAACCCACCCCCACCCCCGTGAGGCCCCCTCCCTCCCCTCCCCCTCCCCCTCCTCCCCTCCCCCTCCCCTCCCCCTCCCCCTCCCCTCCCCCTCCCCCTCCCCCTCCCTCCCCTCCCCCTCCCCCTCCCCTCCCCCTCCCCCTCCCCTCCCCTCCCCTCCCCTCCCCTCCCCTCCCTCCCCCTCCCCTCCCCTCCCCCCTCCCCTCCCCTCCCCTCCCCTCCCTCCCCCTCCCCTCCCCTCCCCCCTCCCCTCCCCTCCCCTCCCCCTCCCCTCCCCTCCCCCTCCCCTCCCCTCCCCTCCCCCTCCCCTCCCCTCCCCTCCCCCTCCCCCTCCCCTCCCCTCCCCTCCCCTCCCCTCCCCTCCCCCTCCTCCCCAGCAGCCACTCCACACTGGAGCCAGAGGGATTTTTTTAAGCTTTATTTTGGAACAATTTTAGATTTAAAGTCGCAGATAGTACAGAAATTTCCCATACGCCTCACCTGGTATCCCCTCACCTTTCACCTTCGTTACAGGGTGCATTTGTCACAACTGAGGACCCAACATCATCACGTCACCCTCAACTAAGCCCAGACTCGATTCGGATTTCGCACGTCCCTACGGATGTCGCTTTTCTGGTCCAGAGCCCGCTCCTGCACCCCGCGCCGCCTCCCGGGCCCCTGTCTCTCCTTGTGTTTCAGGCCTTGACACCTTGAGGACTGGCCCGGTGTCCTGCAGGACGCCTGGTCCGGGCTGGCCGAGAAGACCAGGAGGTGACGTGCCCCCTTGTCACTCCTCCCAGGGGCAGAGGCTCTGCTGGGTCCCGCCATGGGGCAGCGTCCCCTCTGCCCTCCCGGCCCTGAGCCTGGATAGGTCACCGCGTGCGCCCACTCGTGGGGGTTAAGCTCCTCCTGCCCGGGGGTGGGTCTAGTAGATTTCAGAGGGAGCCCACCAGGGCCCCACGCACGCCTCGCGGCCCTGAGACCTTGGCGCTATCTCCCCTGAACCCATCGCCCTCCGCGCCCGGCCCCTCCGGACCCCACTCCTGCTCCTGGGTCCTGCCCCGGTCACCCACCGCAGGCCCATCTGCTCTCTTGCTGGTGTCCGCCCTCGCGGAGTGGCCAGGACTGTCGCGGGCACGCTGGCCCCCGCACCAGGCTCAGGGCCACCAAGGGCAACAACAGCAAGGACATTATTGTTACTCAGGGCGTGTGCGAGTGTGCTGGCCCTGTGCAAAGCTGCCTCCGTCTCGTGACAGCCCTGCGGGCAGAGGCCGGGGGGCGGTAAGTTGGGGGGACCGTGGATGGGCCGAGTGGACAGATGGCGGTCAGGACAGCGGAGGCTCAGAGCAGCTGGGTGGGACCACATGACCCAGCTCGTGGCCCGGGAAGTGGATGCCCGCAAGCTTGGGCCACGTGGCCCTTTGGCCACAAGGAGATGCCATCCTCCCTTTCCTCCCGCAGCCTCAACAGGTGTGACGTGAAAGGTTAAAAACATGTGATATGGACAAATACGGACAGATTCCAGGCTGGCCTCCCACAAAGGTGTCCGTGGGAGGCTCTGAAACGATGGCCTCAGACTGTGATTCTGTTTTTCTAATCACGAGTAAGAACGGTCACCCCACACGGTAAAGGGGCCCCGTATACCCCGTAGGAGGAGCAGGCACTGCCCCCCCTGGCCCTGCGGGGGGCAAGGATACAGTGGTCACCTGGCTGAGCTGGCCTCCCCCTCGGGATAAAGACAGGACATGGGTGCCGCATGGGCTCCTGGGCTGTGTCCGGGCCAGTGACAGTGTCACTGGGGGGCCTCACCCTCTGCGGCAGCCAAGGAGGGATGGGACAAGCCATGTCCAGCGGGTGGGTGTCCCAAGGGCAGCTGTGGGAGCAGCTTGTGGGGAGCCTGGGGGCCCAGACAGTGTCTCCCCCAAGTGGATAGGAGGTGGGTCTGATGCGGGGGTCAGTCTCCCATCCCCACCCAGGAAGTGGCTTGGCACCCTTAGGCCCTACATGAACAATCTCCCATCCAGCCAGGTTGCATTAGTGGGAGCTGCGCCCCGAGGGTGGGCTGGGAGAGAGAGACTGCCCTGTGGGCGGTGGGAGTACAGCTGGCCACCTGCAACCCCAGGCTGAAGGGACCGGCCCACCTGCAGCTGCCCCAAGGGGTGGGGTCGCCCTCTGTGGGTTGAGCCCCTGGGGGCTGGGCTCAGCCTCCCTGCTGGCCGGCAGCAGCAGCATCGCCCTGGGTTGCCGCCCCTCCCGCATCTGAGAGTCCACCTTAAATGGGTTTGATCGGCCCGTGCACCGGTGAGCGCTTGCTAATATTGGCTCCAATAAAGAGCAAATCAGGACCCAAGTCGACTCTTCTCATCACACAGTCAGAACTGATGGCTGCAGAAGTCGTAAAGATCCCATTTAATCTTGTGCCTATCTATCACCGCGGACGTCTTCACCCTCTTTGTGCTGGGGTACTATGTGCTCATTACGAAAGCAAAACAGACCTGGCATGAATAAACGCAGGATGAAGTGCTCACTCGGAATGTGACAGCATGATCGGTGGCGGCAGTAATCACAGAGAATCGAGGGCTAAATTATTCCATAACCGTGATTTGAGGGGACAGCCCGGAGCACCCCACAGCTGCCCGCGGCAGCGGTGACGTGTCCTGATAAGACATCTTTCCCAATTTACGGGGCCGCGCTTGACCAATCTGCTGTGGCGTGAGCGCTGTCTAATCATGCCATCAGCTCCGCGAGAAGGGGCTCAATTGGGACTCAAATGAAAGGAGATTGGAAAACTACCCTCAATTGAAATTACATTTGTAAATGAGGCAGAGTTTTCTGTTCAGAGTGTGAACGTCACGGTAAATCTGCCTGAGGAGTCGTTGGGGGCGGGGCGGGGGGGGGGGCGCAGCGGCAGCCGGGATGCTGCCCGTGCGGGGTGCGGGGAGGGGGGTGTGTGGGGTTCCGGTTTGGGGAGATGCCCGGAACTGTGCTGGCCCCCGGGTACAGCTCCAGGGAGGACAGGTTGGGGCAGCACGAAGGGCCCTGGGCAGCATCTCTGAACTCCACTTCCCACCTCTAAAGTGGGGTGCCCGGTGGCCTCACTGTGGGGGGACAGGACTGGTTGGCAGAGCCTGTCCTGGCTTCCCCTCTGCCTTGCGAGCGCACCCCGCCCCGCCCAGAGGGCACGTGCCTGCCTGCCCCTCTGTCTGGGCGCTTCCCTGCAGCCTGTCTGTCTGCCTGTCCCCGCTGGTCCTCTCTGACTGATGGGGGGTGGGGGGCACATCCTACCCCAGGGGGTGGGGCTGGGGCTCCCTCAGGAGGCATCAAGGAGGAGAAGGCGCAGCCCACCTCAGGGGCTGGGGCCCAGGTCAGTGTGACCCGCCATGTGTCCCGTGTCCTAAGCCCGCCTCCCAGCGCAGTGGGCTGCACACTTGCTGGTGACACAGCAAGGACAGCCGTGCACAGGTGCAGGGAGAGAGGAAGGGAGGGGCGGGCCGGCCCTCGGCGTGGCCACGAACCCCGGGAGGGCGGCACACCCAGGCTGGGGGTGACTGAGGGCCGGACTGGAAGCTGCCGTGATCCCCCGGCAGTGGTGGCAGGAGTGGGAGTGGGGAGGGGATGCCGGCGCGGAGCAGGGAGAGCTCGTCAGCAGGCCAACCTGGGACCAGGACAGCTGCTGGCCCCACGGGCTCAGTTCAGAGCATAGGCCCTCTGTGCAGTGCCCTCCGGCTCAGGGGTGGCCTCGGAGGCCCCAGCCCCCTGCAGGAGACCTGGACGGCCTGGCGTCCAGCCCGGCTCTGTGCCACCACGAGGCCTGCAGGGGCTGCCACCCTGCCCGCGCGTGGCCCCGAGCAGGGAGGTGGGCAGGCCTCCAGGCAGCGGCTTTATGTAAATCAAGGCCTAATTAGCCCATCTGGCGTGTGTGTAGAATATCATTTTTTTAATTACCGGCGCTGGGCAGGTTGGGCTGCTGCCTGTTGTAGGGCCAATTACCATAAATCCCCCAGCAACAATTAACAATGCTGGGGGCGGGCACGCGATTCCCGACGTTATAATTATGCTCTGCGCGCTTGTTAATTGGCCTATCGGACTCTTTACTTTTTATGCTCCTCATCTGCTCATTACCGCAGCCATTTAATTCAATTAGCACCTTAATTAGAGGAACAGTCTTGTCCAATGTCGGGCCTTGTCAGGGAGCCGGCCTGATGAGCCGACACACAGGCGGGTGCCGCCAGGCCTGGGAGGCAGTGGGGGCCTGGGGGGGGCCGGGGGCGCAGCCCACGGGGTCCGACCAGGCTGTCCAAGGTCCCCTCTGCCCTTGGAGCCCCTGCGGCCTGGAGGCCGCTGAATGATTCCAGCCCAGCCCCTGTAGCCCCCCCACCATGACCTTCGGCTGTCTCCAGAGGTCCGCCCCTCCTAGCCCGGACTCCCCTAGGACCGGCCCCACAGCTGGACTGTCCCGGCTGGGTCTTGTTCTGTGCCACTCTGTTGGAATCCTCATTGCCTGCCCATTAATTCTCCTAATTAGAATTAAATGAAGCGTGGTAAATTGCTAGATTAGCCAATAATTAAGCACCCACAACACTAAGCTGAATACCGCTGTCCGCAGCCCCCCCCCCCCCCGCCCCCGGCCTCTGCACACCAGGGGCTGGGCCCTGCCAGCCGGGCAGGCGGAGGCCGGGGATGCGCCCAGACACAGGGCAGCAGGACCGACCTCCACACCCCCTCCAGGTGCCCCTCCCACCGCAGCCGGAGACTGTGACCGTGAGTCGGGGGTCGTGGTGACGGTGTGAGTGTGCGGCCGTGGGGGGCAGGAGCGGACCGCGGGGAGCAGGCGGACACCGGTGTGCGTGTGCCCAAGTGTGTCAGCAGGTGAGAGGGGTGTCCACGTGTGCGTGAGAGTGGGTGTGAGCATGGGTGTAGCCTGGAAGCCCCGCAGGGCCTGTCGGGGGGCAGGAGGTGGGGGGACCCTCAGGGTGATGCCCCCACCGCACGACCAGGCCTGGGGCTGGCTCTCTGGGAAGACCCTGGGGAGAGAGGGGCGCTGCTGGGGGCCATTTCCCAGCTTCACTGGCTCAAGAACAACCACAGCCACCAGCCTGCCCGTGTGCTCTGCACCCCAGGTGAGCGCTCCCCCCACCCCCCACCCCCCCCACCCCCCCACCCCCCACCGCCACCCCTCCACCCCCCACCCCCCACCCCCACTCCCCCCCACCCCACACCCCTCCACCCCTCCACCCCCCCACACCCCTCCACCCCCCCACACCCACCCCCCTCCACCCCTCCACCCCCCTCCACCCCTCCACCGACCTCCCCACACTCAACCCCCCAGCCCACCCCCATCACCCCTCCACCCCGCAACCCGAACTCCCGCGGGCAGGACAGGAAAGGAAGGTGCCTAAACCACACGCCCCTCCCCCTCCAGGAAGGAAGGAAGGAAGGAAGGAAGGAAGCTACGGAGGGAGTGGGGGGAGGAGAGGGGAGGAGGGGTGTGGTCCAGCCCTCCTGTCCCCCCACGCACCCGCAGGCGCAGAGAGAGCGAATCCCCCGTGAACCCCCCACAAGGCCGCCTCCCACCCACTCGAGGGGCACCCCTCACAGTCCCTCCCAGCCCAGGGGGTGCTGCCCCCATGAAGTTCCCTGGGGTTCGGGTTCCGACCCCGAGCCCCGGGTGCCCCCTGCCGGCCCGGCGCGCCTTGCCCGCTACAGCTCTCCCCACCCCATCCCGGGACCTCGCAAACCCTCCCCCCCACCAGGAACCCGCCCAGCGCGTCTCCAGGGGGCCCCCAGGTGGCCAGCCGGGCCTTGCAACAGGGCACCGCGCCGGAGCCCCTCGCAGCCCCTCCCCACCCCAGCGCCTCAGGGCCCCCAGGACACACCCCCGGCCGGGAGATCAGCACGGCCCCCCTTAGGCGCCAAGCCGCCCAGCCTCGGCACCCCCAACCCCTGTGCCCAAAGCCGGGGTCACGGGTGGGTGCTGCCACCAGAGGACTGAAGCTCCCGTTTACGGCGACTTACCTGCTGCGTGACCGCGGCAGGGTCTCCACATGCCGGTGCCTCAGTTTCCCCGCCTAAGGGCCGCTGGGAGGACTGAGCGAGCTAACGGTCAGAACGCCCAGAGCAGGCCTGGCACGGAGGAACCACGCGCGGCCCCACACCCACCCGGCTGGGGGCACCAGCCGGGCCTGCAGGGAGGGGGCGCTGCGCCTGGGGGCAGAGCCGAGGCCGACCTGGGGGACGACCCCGCGCCCGCCCGCCCGCCCGCGGCCGGACCCGGGCGCCCAGGTCTCAGCTGCCCGGACGTCCATGCCTCAGACAAGACACGCGTCAGGGCCTCGGCTGTAAACTTCCTCCTAACAGCCGTTCCTGCAGCCGCAAGATATTGACTCCGAGGAGAAACAATGGCACGAGTAAAATAAAAATAAAAAAGTTAATTATCCTTTGTGTTTGTAATTTAATTAAAGATGCAGTAAAGTTTTACTGTTTTTCCAGGTGATGATGTTTAGAGCCCCGAAAAGCTATTTGTGCTGCTGAGATTAAAGTGCATTTTAAAATGTTCCTCCAGTACTTTCACATTTGTTGATAGATTTTTAAATTAAACTTTAAATTGTAATCTAAATTACCTCCAACAATTCATGGTCCCTGTAATGAACTCCCACCGTTCCCGCTGTCATCCTTCGATGATGGAGTGTGAGTGGCACTCCCGTGGCCGGCAGCCCAGGAGCTGCTGCCCAGCTGGAGCCAAACTGAATCCTCGGGAGGCCGGGCACTGGGCCAGGGGCAGACGGTCACCCTGTTGCCCTGGCCGGTCCGGCAGGAGCAACAGGCCTCTTGTCGCGGTGATGAAGTGTCCCCCTTCTCTCCCCCGGGGCCCCCGTGCCCACTGCAACCCTGCCAAGGGCATCAGGCAGAAACATCCAGAACCCCACGGGCCACCAGGCGGCAGAAAAGGTCTCCTGGAGCTGAGAGGGCAGCTCGAGCCAGAACCCCAGGCTGGGCAGTGGGACAGGATGGAGAGAGAATGTCCCTGGGCTGAGCGGGCAGCCCCCTCCTCCAGGCAGGCCTCGTGGCCTGCATTGTGCTGGGGGCGGTTCCCAGACCCAACAGAATTTAATAATTATGCCCCCTCCCTCATGGTGATGGGGCAGGGAAGTGGCAGTTAAAAGCTGAAAAGAAACAAAATCCAGTCTGAATTTTTATTTTCTCCGAACATGTTCCCAACTTGGTCGTTATGTTGGTTACCTGATTTTCTTTTCCTTATGGTCCTGCCTCATCCTTAACTGTCGGTGGAAACCCAGCTGGGCGTTCAGTGTGTGTCCGTGTTTCTAGGTATAGACAAAGGGAGCCAACTGACCACCTGAAAAATTACATGTGGGGGGAAGCTTGGCCTTTCCAGCAATCCCAGAAATGAACCCCAGAGCGGCAAGAGGTACCATTCTCGTTGGATATTTTAGCCTTTAGGGTTTATCGGATGGAAATGGCGTCCCTGCCATCAGGGGCGTCCTCCAGGTGGGCGATGCTCTCGGGGAGCCATGTGATGGCGTGACTGGAGGCTGGCAACCGTTCAGCCCTCTGTGGAGGCGTTGAAAGTGACTGAATGACCAAGAACAAAGAATCCAGGAACAGCAGGTGACCATGGCAGACCCTGCGCTAGTCAGGGCTCTCCAGAGAAACAGAACCAAGAGGATGTATAGATAGAGATGTGTATATAGGTTTACATAGATACAGGTCTTGTATGTATATTGTGTGTACACACACACACACACACACACACACACAGAGTCATTTTAAGGAACTGGCTCCTGCGATTGTAGGGCTGGTAAGTCTGAATTTTGCAGAGCGGGCTGGCAGGCTGGAGACCCAGGGAAGAGTTGAAATTGCAGCTCGAGTGCAAAGACCGTCTGGAGGCAGAACTCCGTCTTCCTCCGGGGAAGTTACTCTGTTTTCTTTTGTTTCTTTGAAGGGCTTCAGCTGCTTGGATGTGGGCCACCCAGAGTGGAGGGCAATCTGCTTTACTCAAAGGCTGCTGATGTAAACATTGCCCTCACAGGGACATCTTGACTGGTGTTTGACTAAACAACTGGGACCGTAGCCTGGCCAAGTGGACACATAAAATTGACCATCACAGATCCAGTCTCAGCTGCTCTGGCTGCCACAACAGAATGCCAGGACCTTAGACAACAGGACTTCATTTCTCACAGTCCTGGAGGCTGGAAGTCCCAGATCAGGGTGGCAGCCAGTTCAGTTTCCCGGGAGGCCACGTCCTGGCCTGCCGACACACAGCAGGGGGAGGGAGCACACCGGTCCCCTCCTGTCAGGGCACCGATCCCATCCTGGGACCCACCCTCCCGGCCTCCTCTAACCTAGTCACCTCCAGAGGCCCCACCTCCCAATGCCATCACCTTGGGAGTTAGGGCTTCCACGTTTGAATCTGGGGGGACACATTCAGTCCATAGCAGACCCCATAATTAATCTTCAGCAAGGATAATCACAAAGGCTCCTGGGAAGTGCTGGGAGACCGCCGTGGGGATAAAGAAGGGGCCCCGCGGGATTCTGAGCACTGGCCACGCGGTTGACCTTGAACCAACCAGACGTCTCCGCCCTGAGGGTACCTTCCCTCCTCTCCTCTGTGCAGAAAAGCCAGAACCATCCTTGGGCCAAAGTCTGGAGCTGGTTTCACACCTGTCCAGTGCCCTCGAGAGCTGTCAAGCACCGTCTGCTCAGAAAGGCAGGAGCAGGACTTCCCTGGCGGTCCAGTGGTTAAGACTCTGCACTTGCATCGCAGGGGCGCAGGTTCGATCCCTGGTCGGGGAGCTAAGATCCCACATGCTGCTCAGCGTGGCCAAAAAAAACCCCCCAAAAAGCGCAGGAGCCCCAGAGGCGGGTCAGTCCAGGCGGGAGGGTGTCTGCTGCTCACTGCAGGCTCTGACTGAGCACCCTGCTCGCCTGGATCTGTGAGGCTGAGACCCAGGACGGTTTGTTCCACTGTGATCATTCCTCAGTTCCCCAGGTGCCTGAGATGCTGGGTTAGTTAACGGGTGAGAGAGGGGCTTCGATGCCCAAGCATTTCTGTCTCATGGACAAGCCACCCCCGCCGTCAGGGTGGCCAGTGATTTGGGGAGGAATCCCTCCCTCCCTCCACCTCTCCCTCCTTCCTTTCTGAAAAACTTTGCTGACACGTGTCCAGGACCAGAGCTGAGCTGGGCCCTGGGATCCTACAAGGGAGCCAAAGCAGGCCCCTCCCCGGGGCCGGCAGCCTCTGGGAGGGCTCTGGCAGGCGTAGGCAGCAGTGTGCTTGGACCACACTGCGGGCGGGTACCCGACCCAGAGACTAAGCGGCACCGGCCCTGGACTCACCGCCCCGGAGCGCCAGGCTGGCGGCGGTCCATACCCTGGGCCCGGGAGACACTGGGAGGGCTCCCTGGAGGAGGCGGGCAGGAGCTGGCCGTGGCAGAGGCAGCGGGCTTCCTGACTGACCAAGGGAGGCGCCTGTACAAAGGCCAGGGTCAGCTCTGGCTGTGCACCCGCCGTGCGCGCTGGGTCCTGGACCCTGTGATCAGGGAGCTCAGGGAGCTGAGTGTCGTGGGGAGAGAGACCAGATCCACAGTCCATTCAGGGACAGGCTGCCTATAGACAGAAATTATGGGGCAAGAGCGGGTCTGTCTGGAAATGCGACCAGAGAGGGCTTCCTGTAGGAGGAGGGCCAGCCGAGTCCAGGCCCCAGGACCAGTGTGTGCACTGAAGAAGGAGGAGGGCTGTGCAGCCCCGCCCCAACCCATCCACTGTGACTTCTGGGGCCAGGATCCCTAGTATGAGGTAGGCAGCGGGCTCCGTCTGGGGTCAGGGGTCAAGACAGCCAGGCCGGGCTTCCCTGGTAGCACAGTGGTTAAGAACCCACCTGCCAATGCAGGGGACACGGTTTTGAGCCCTGGTCCGGGAAGATCCCACATGCCGCGGAGCAGCTAAGCCCGTGCGCCACAACTACTGAGCCTGCGCTCTAGAGCCTGCGTGCTACAACTACTGAAGCCCGTGTGCCTAGAGCCCGCGTTCCACAACAAGAGAAGCCACCGCAACGAGAAGCCCGTGCACCGCAACGAAGAGTAGCCCCCGCTCGCTGCAACTAGAGAAAGCCCACACGCAGCAACGAAGACCCAACACAGCCAAAAATAAATAAATTAAATAAATAAATTTATTTTTTTTAAGAAAAGATGGCCAGACCCTTGGGAGAGGGTCCCAGGAGCTGGGTCCACGTCACAGGAAAGCTTCTGCCTCTTTCAGGCACAGGACCAATGGCCCCCAGTGTCCCACCCCTATGACTAAGGGGCTCAAATCGACAAGGATTGGCACCCAGGGTCCCAGTCCCCCGTCCGGCCCAGGGGCGCCCCACATCAGGGTCCTCGGTCTCTGGGGACCTGCCGTTGCCCACAGCTGCTCCCACACAGTCAGGGCTCCACCCGGCCCTTTCCCCGGCACCGGTTCAGAGCCGGCATCTAGTCACCCCTCTTGGGGGCTGTTTCCTCTCCTTCAAGGCCTCGTCACTGGTGAGTGGCCACAGGTCCCCTTGGAAAGCTGGGAGGAGGACGTAGGGTGCGTACTTGCAGCCTTGGTGCGGGTCCCCCTCTAGAGGGCCCCTAGGTCCAGGGACTGTGGGCCGGTAACCGTACTCAGGTCCAGAAACCGGGGAAGAGGCTGTGATTCTCCACTGAGAACCCCAGAAGGCTTCCAGCCAACAGGCCTAGTGTTTTTCTTGCTGTCAAATCAGATGAGACTCCAGGAAGCCACCCATGTTTCCTTGGGGGGCCTCGGAAGGTCTCTGGGGGCCAAGGCTGCACCAGAAAGTCTGGCCACCCACTACGGTCGACGTGCCACCTGCCTCTGACCATTAAGTCGGCACTTGGCCTCCGCTGTCTGGGTCCATCTTCCGCCCCCTCCCAAATCAGAGAAGGCCCCTCAGTGGCAGGGGAACCCATCGCCACGGTCACCCCAAGGCCACGCGCCCACCCCCGGGAGGGGCAGGGCTTCCCCGACGGCGCCTTCAGGCCAAGGACCCCAGGGGCACCCTCCACATCCAGACCCTCACGCCTCCTTCACAGGACTCAGACTGAATCATGGCCGCAGCCTCCCCACTTCCCCGGCAGTGGACTCATTGCCGGAAGCCGAGTGCAGAGGGGTCCCTGCAGGGGAAGGGCGGCCACAGCCGACAGCAGCCTGGTAAGCAGAGGTCAGGCCTGTGGGGAGAGCCCGGGACCCTGAAATGTGGGCAGGGACCCCGGGCATGCGGCTCTGTGGACCCCCGAGCGCTCTGGGCTTGAGAAGTAGCCTTGCGTCCCTTGTCAGGCCTGGCACTTGTGTCGTGTGGAGACCCCACAGAGGCCGCCCCCCCGTGACACATGGTGCCCCCTGAGGAGGGGCCCATCTTGCCTTTCGGCTGCCAGGGCAAGGGCCTTGCTGCCCCTCGGGTAGCCCAGCTGCAGGTTCTGGAGGAAGGACGGGGGCAGAGATGTGCAGACTGGCCGGATCCAGGGGAACCCCTGGGACTGGATTTGCGGGACTGCGATCAGGGCCCAGACTGGACAAGCAAGGATGCACTGACTTGGGGTCCTTTGCTGGATTTAGCATCCCAGTGAGGACCAGGGCGGGGGCAAGCTCGCTGCTCAAGTGGTTCCCGGGAGCCCAGACTCAAGGAGTGGGGACGCCTGGCCTTCCTGGGAGGTGGCAGCAGAAGGGGTGAGGAGGCCGAGGAGGCGGGCGTGTTGCAAGGGACACACCGCGTGGGGCAGAGATCCAGGACTGTGGTGCCTGGGAGGGCCCAGCGGACACCATCACCACGGCTGTCTGTCAGGAGCCGGCTGGGAGCAGACCAGCATCACGGGAAGGTCAGGCAGGTCAGCAGGGGCATCCCCTGCAGGCCAGGGGAGGGGACAGGGGAGGGGAACCAGAGAAGCTGGGTCCCAGGTCTGACCGTTGTCGGTGGGAGGGACAGTGGGCAGAGGGCTTTGGGCTCAGCTCTGAGGACAGTGGCGGGAGCCTGTGTGTCCCCTGCAGGACTGGCCATGTGCCCTGGGCTCGGGCTCCCGTCTCTGTGCCTGGTCTCGTGAGGGTGACAGCACCACTGGCACCAACCAGGCGCTTTGCATAAATGATCTCACTGAACTCCCACCCCCTCCACCCCATGCATGACTGGGCACTATTACCGCCCACGTCACAGCCTGGGACGCACAGCCACTCCACCACCTTCTCACCTCCTGCGGCCACCTGGACGGAGCCGGCCTCGGACACCACACAGTGACCCTCACACCTTGGGGCCTGGTGACTGCGCCCTCAGAGGGGCCAGCGGAGCCCTGAGCCTGGCGCTGAGCGGGAAATGCTGGGCCGCCCTCCGCTGGCTCCCCCGCCTTCCACCAGGCCGCTGTCGAGGATGCGCTGCAGCCAGGCGGGGCCTCCCGCCTGTGTCCTTGTCCACACCCAGAGCTACGCGCAGTTACCCAAGTTCTGCTTTTCTGGTGGACGTGTTGCTCTTCCCGTGTGCGTCCTGGTCCAGGAGAAGCTGAGTGATTCCTCACTCACTCAGCGGCTACCGGGTCCCTCTCAGACTCTTGTCCTCTGCCGGGCTTTCTTTGTGAGGGTTCTTCTCAAGGTAATGTAGAGTGGTTTCCTGTACCTTCTCTCCATCTGTTAGCTTGATGCCCACTTGTTAACATGGTCTATGGAATCCTTCCTTCTGATATAATCAAATCCGTCCATTTTTCACCTTATGCTTTGTTCTGGAGAATTGAAGAAATCCTTTCCCGCTCGAGGTTGCAAAGACACTCTCCAGCGTTTCCTCCTGCAGTTTTTTATCATTTACATTTAGGTCTCTAGCCTCTTACACACAGGTTCCCCTCTGTATGTGGCATGAGGTAGGGACCCTATGCTCCATTTTCCGTAAAGTGAGCCAGATTTCCCAATATTGTTTGTTCCAATTCCTATTGCTGCATAAAAAATGATCCTAACACTTCGGGGCTTAAGGCAGGCATCTTGTTTTGGTCACGTTTGAGCTCCTGGAATTTGGGAAGGACTCATCATGTGTTGCAGTCAGATGCCAGGTGGGGTGCACAGCTGGCTTGGTCCCTCACATGGCTGACCGTTGGCGCTGGCTGTCTCCTGGGATCTCCGCTGGGCTTCTACCTGAGTGCCTACCTGAGGCCTGTCTAGCATGGTGGTCTCAGGGTAGACAGGCTTCATGGCTTTTGCCTGCCTGCCCCCAGAGCAAGTGTCCCAAGGGAACAGGCAGAAGCATGGCCTCTTCTGATCCAGCTGTAGACGCTCTGTGGTGTTATTTGTTGGCATTCTGTCGGTCATAAGCAGGTCACTAAGACCAGTCCGGGTTCAGGGCAGGAGACACAGACCCTACCTCTCGGTGGGAGAGTGTCAATGTATTTGCAGAACTGTTTTTTAAAAACACTATTCTTTTTTTTTAAAAAAAAAATCTTCTTCTTCCAAAGATGTACTATATCAACTCTGTCACAGATCAAGTTGCCACAAATACGTGGATTTGTTTGGGGGAATCTGTATTTAGGGTTTGGGGAGTTTATCTGGTCCAGTGCCACTGCCATACAGTTTTCTTCCTATGTCTTTGTAGTATATTTTAATAACTTTAGGGTTGTCCCCATTCTCTTTGTTCTTCCTTTTCAAAAATATCCAATGTTCTTGTATCTTCACTTTTAAGTGTAACAAATGAGAATATGTTACACTTCTCAAACACCTTTGATTTGAATCAAATCATATTTAATTTGTAGATTAACTGGCAACTTTATGATGTGAAGTCAGCCGTCCACACACATGACAGACCTCTCCTTCCATTCATGCTTTTTACTAGATTTGGGACTTTCAGTTTTCTACAAAAGGATCTTATGCACTCTCTTTAAGGTTAAAACCCAGGCACTTTATTGTTTCAAAGCTATTGTAATGGTTCCTGTTCTCTACATTTTCCATCTAGATACTATTGGTTTGGGGGAACACTAATGATTTTTGCAAGATAATTGTGATAGTTTTACAAATATGTCCACAGATTCTTTGATACTCTTCCCTTCAAGAGATGGAGCTAAGGGACTTCCCTGGTAAGTGGGTAAGACTCCACGCTCCCAATGCAGGGGGCCAGGGTTCGATCACTGGTTGGGGAACTAGATCCCGCATGCATGCCACAACTAAAAAGTCTGAATGCTGCAACTAAAAAGATCCCGCATGCCGCAGTGAAGATCCCAAGTGCCACAACTAAGACCCAGTGCAGCTAAAATAAATACATAAATAAATATTTCAAAAAAAAAAAAAGAGATGGAGCTTAATTCCCCTCCCGTGGAGTGTGGGCAGTGCTTGGTGATTCATTTATGACCAGCATATGGTGGAATTGGCAGTGTGACTTCTGAAAGTAGATTATAAAAGGCACTGTGGCACCCTTCCCCCTCACTCTCCCTCTCTGATCACTTGTTTGGGGGGAGGCCAGCTGCCATGTCGTTTGGACATTCAAGTGGCCACATGGACAGGTCAACGTGGTCACAAAACAAAACCTCCTACCAATGCCAGCAGGGAGCTGAATTCCTCTGACGGCAGTTATGGGGTCCACCGTCTTGGAAACGGATCCTCCAGCCCCAGTCAAGTCTTGCAGCCCCAGCAAATGTTTGGTCTCCACTTCATGAGAGATGGAGCCAGAGGCACCCCGCTAAGCTGCTCCCAAATTCATGACCCACAGAAGCTGTGAGATAATCAGTGTTTGCTGTTTTAAGCTGCTGATTTTAAGTTGTTACGCAGCAATTGACAACTAATACAATGATCTTGTATCTGTCAGTTTTGTTAAATTCTCTCATCAGTTCTGATGATTTACCTGCTGGCTTTGTTGTGTTTTCTATGTAGGTAATCACATCATCTGCTTAAAATAAGTTCGTTTCTCTCTTACCAATCCAGTAAACTCTTCCTTATTTTTTATTGTCTTACTCCATTCTTCTTGGTGACTAGTTGGAGCAATAGAAGTGATATGTCCTTATCATGTGTGCGTGTTTAATACGAGATTTATGATAGGGAATTGAGCCACGCAATTATGGAAGCTGACAAGTCCCAAGATCTGCAGTCAGCAAGCTGGAGACCCAGGAGGGGCGATGTGCTGTCTGGCTCAAGTCTGAAGGCCTGAGAACCAGAAGGGCCCGTGGTGAAACTTCCTGTCCAAAAGCTGGCAGGCACAAGAACCAAGCCAGTTTTTCCATTTGAGTCTGAAGGCAGGAAAAGACTGATGTCCCAGCTTAAACAGTCAGGCAGGAGGACTTCCCACTTATTCAATATTTTTGTTCCGTTCAGGCCTTCAGTTGATTGGGTGAGGCCCACTCACACTGGCGAGGGAAATCTGCTTCACTCAGTCCACCAATTCAAATGCTAATTCCATCCAGAAACATCCTCACAGACACGCTGGAATCATGTTCGACCAAATGTCTGGGCACCCCACAGCCCAGTCGAGTTGACATGTAAAATTAACCATGATAATGATCAAATCCTCTTTTTGCAGGGTGGGTGGGGAGATCTAGTCAGATTATAACATAATTCTTCTTTTTGGTCCATTCATGAAGTCAATCACATTGAAAGATTTTCTGAAGTTGAACCATCTTTGCATTCCTGGAATAAACACATTTGATATTTTTCTAAATATAAAAAAAATTTAATATACACTTGGAGTTGGCTATATTTTATTTATGATTTTTTTATTGAAAATGCTTATAATTGTCTTTTCTGTTCTGATTTTGGAATAAGTGTATTATTAACCCATAAAATGAGGTGAGAGACTTTTCCTTATTTTGTATCCTCTGGAAGAGTTTTCATAAAACTAATTTATCTTTCTTGAAGTTTTTAAGTGGAGAATTATTTGTTTCCCATTTCAGGTTCTTTAGTGGATTTGGGTCTATTTAAGTTTTCTACTTAGTCTGGTGTCAATTTTGGCATTTTATATATTTTTAGAAATTTATCCATTTTATCTGTATTCTGAGTATATGTGTAGGCATTCATAATCTGCCTTTATTATTTTTTTAATTATTTTCCATTTTTCTTTCTTTGTTTATTTGCTGCTTCTCTCTTTTCCATCTGGCCAGAAGTCTGACTTTTTGTTATACTGATAAGGACTGAACCAGTTTTAGCTCTGTAGATCTTTTCAGGCTTTTTAATGTTAAAAATGTTCTCTAGTTCGTTGATTTCTGCTCTTATATTTATTTCCATCTTATTTTTTAGATATATATTTTAGGTTTTTTACAGCCTCTTGAGCTGGATACTCAGCTCACTTATTTTCATTCTTTCTTTCTTTTCTGATAAATGTATTTAAAATCATAATTTTTTCTTTTGTTGTTGCTTTAGGTACGTCCCACAACTCTTAACTTGAAGTGCTTTAAATATTTTATAATTACCTTATGATTTTCTCTTAACCCAAGGCTTATTTAGTACTTAAGG
The DNA here is from genome assembly GCF_963455315.2 of Globicephala melas. Lineage (NCBI taxonomy): Eukaryota > Metazoa > Chordata > Mammalia > Artiodactyla > Delphinidae > Globicephala > Globicephala melas. The sequence goes on from NC_083318.1 coordinate 849,857, forward strand.
TTTTTTCTTCCTAGACATCTGGAATTTTTTTCACTATTCTTCTGTTATTTATTTCTTTGCATTACTGTCAGAGAATACAATCACTATTAGGTCGATTCTTTGAAATTTATCACATTTTCTTTTGTGGCTATAATGAGCAGTCTGCCTCCAGTTTTTGATGTTTGAATGCTGACAGCTTTTAAGCCTCATCCCTCCCTCTTCCCTTTGTGTCTTGTATCTGGACAAAATGACAAGAAATCCTGGGTGCTCCCTCCTCTGATGCTGGTGGGAGATGCAGACCACACATGGGAAGATTCTCCCCAGCCCCAGCCCCTAACCACAATAAAAACATCTTTCCTTGGTCTCTCAAGTGATTTCTGACTTGCTTGGGAGGGCTGCCCTGCTCTCCTCAGAAACATCAATTATGCAAGTAATCCAAACCTTTTCAGACCCCCTTGGGGTGTGTGTGTGTGTGTGTGTGTGGCTTCTTCAGTCTCAATATTTGAACCAAATTTGCGGTGAGGCCTGACTGCCTCTGCAGATAACCATAACAGTGGCCTAGCACATAGCCTGCTTTTGTGAATAATAAATTATGCACAAAAGAACCCATATTCTCCATGTGATATGTAAATTGATAGGAAAATAATAGATGTAATTTAATTAATTTACTATACAATTCAGATTTAAATACTGTATCTATACTGACTTTTTGTATATTTAATCTATCATTTTATAAGAGGAGTTTGTTAAAAGTTCCAACTACCATAGTTTAGTCATATATTTCTCCTGGTAATTTTCTCATTTGTAGTTTTATATTTAAGATTATATGGTTTAAAGGATATGTATTTATGATTATTATATCTTCTTGACCTATTATTCCTTTGAATCAATGTCTAAGATTCTTTGCCTCATGATTTTCTTTGACCTTAATTCTATTTTGTCTGGTATTAGAATTGCTACTCCAAATTCCTTTTGGTAGCTTATTTCCATCCCTTGATTTTCTTTCTTTTTTCCTTTCTTTTCTTTCTTCTTTCTTTCTTTTTTCTTTTGTTTTTGTTTGGTTTTGTTTTTGTTGTGGTTTGTGTGTGTGTGGTTTGCTGCTTTGCTTTATAACTCTCTGTATTTTATGAAATTTTATAACCAGCATATATTACTTTATAATTAAGTTTTTACAGTTTGTCAAATAAAAAAAAATGGGAGGAAACAACACAGAGAGCACAATATTGTTAGCGCTTTCTTACATGCATTTCCCAGGAGGAAACTCTCTTGTTTAAGAAGAGCCAGTTCTTCTCTCTTAAGACCAAGACACAGCTGTGTGCCTGGCGCTGCCCAGTGTGGTGAGGAAACGGCCCGCAGAGCTGTACGTAGCAGCCCTCGGGGGAGTGGCTCCACCCAACGACAGAAATCTCTGGAATCTTTGAGAAACAATTCTGCCTGCTAAGCAAATTCTGCCTGCTACGGCAAACAACTTCAAAGCTGGAGGTTCACGGACACCAGGTTCTTCCTCAAAAACCAGGTCAGCACGTGGCATTCAGATGCTCACCTGTGTACCTCCAGATCCTGCTGACTGTGGTCCCACATCCACAACACTCTGGCTCCTGGCAGCAGCTGCTCCAGCACAGGGTCCCCCTAAGCCTCTCCAGACTGCAACACCTGGACTGCAGTTGTTGGAAGCCCCTGCCCTTAACTGGTTGCTTTTAGGTGCATGGAGGCCAGGCTGAGATTTCAGTCAGAGCCTCTTTGGCTGCTGGACGATCTATGGCTGCCATCCCAGCAAGCCATGCTTCATGTCCTAGAGGTACTGCTCTGGTCCGTGGAGTGGAGAACTTTGTAGCAGCAGCACTTACATCTCCCGTCCAAACACTGCTGTTCTGGGGG